>NW_027476213.1:300000-477952 GCF_051020955.1 Megalopta genalis | reverse complement strand
TATAGTAATAATTTTGTTGTTTTAATTAGATATATTAGTAAATAAAATTTTTTAAAATTTTATTATAGGAGATAAAGTTTTAATTGAATTTTTATTGAAAATAAATTTTATTATAGATTATTGTTTAATGATAATATTGATAAATTTAATTAAAGGTTATTTTATAGTAATAATTTTGTTGTTTTAATTATTTGAAGCTAAATCATATGTGTCGTATGGATTTGATGTTGAACCTTCTACATCGCATTGATTTGAAGCTAAATCTAGTGTATCGCATGATTTCAAACTAAACCTTCTACATCGCATTGATTTGCAACTAAATCATGTGTTTCGCTTGGATTTGAATCTAACTCGTTCGTTTCGCCTGCAGTTGAATCTACATCACTTATACCCAAGTGTTTGAAGCTAAATCATTTGTTTCGCATGATTTGAAGCTAAACCTTTACATCGCATGGATTTGAAGCTAACCTTCTACAATCGCATTGATTTGCAGATAAATGATGTGTTTCGCATGGATTTGAAGCTAACTCGTTTGTTGCGCAATGCACTTAAATCTACAATAACGTATATCACAAGTATTTGAAGCTAAACCATTTGTTTCGCATGGATTTGAAGCTAAGCCTTCCACTGCGCATTAATGGGATGCTAAATCACGTATTTGCATGGATTTGAAGCTAAACTTTCTACATCGAATTGATTTGAAACTAAATCATGTGTTTTGCTTGGATTTGAAGCTAACTCGTTCGTTTCGCATGCAGTTGAAGCTAAATCATGTCTTTCACAAGTATTTGGAGATGAACCATTTGAATCGCATTGATTTACACATGAGCTACTACTTCGCACTGATTTGCAGCTAAATAATGTGTTTCGCATGGATTTGAAGCTAAACCTTCCACATCCCGTGGATTTGAAGCTAAAGCACGTGTTTGGCATGGATTTGAAGCTAACCTTCTACGTCGCATTGATTTGCAGCTGGATCATGTATTTCGCATTGATTTGAAGCTAACTCGTTCGTTTCGCCTGTATTTGAATCTATATCACTTATATCGCGAGTATTTGAAGCTAAATCATGTGTATCGCTTGGATTTGAAGCTAACCTTCCACATCGCATTGATTTGAAGCTAAATCGTGTGTTTCGCATGGATTTGATGCTATCTCGTTTGTTTCGCATGCAGTTGTAGCTAAATAATGTATATCACAAGTATTTGTATCTAAACCATTTGTTTCGCATGGATTTGAAGCTAAGCCATCGACTTCGCATTGATTTGAAGCTAAGCCTTCTACTTCGCAGTGATTTGAATCTAAATCATTTGTTTCGCATAGATTTGAAGCTACCTCGTTTCCTTCCACTGCATTTGAAGCTATATCACTTATATCGCAAGTTCCTGTGCTAAATCATGTGTTTCGCATGGATTTGAAGCTAAACCTGCTACATCGCATGGATTTGAAGCTAAACCTTCTACATCGCATTGATTTGCAGCTAAATCATGTGTTTCGGATGGATATGAAGCTAACTCGTTCGTTGCGCATGCACTTAAATCTAAATAACGTATATCACAAGTATTTGAAGCTAAACCATTTGTTTCGCATGGATTTGAAGCTAAGCCTTCTACTTCGCATTAATAGGAAGCTATATCACGTGTTTTGCATGGATTTGAAGCTAAACTTTCTACATCGAATTGATTTGAAACTAAATCATGTGTTTCGCTTGGATTTGAAGCTAACTCGTTCGTTTCGCATGCAGTTGAAGCTCAATCATGTCTTTCACAAGTATTTGGAGATGAACCATTTGAATCGCATTGATTTGCACATGAGCCTACTACCTCGCACTGATTTGCAGCTAAATAATGTATTTCGCATGGATTTGAAGCTAAACCTTCTACATCCCGTGGATTTGAAGCTAAATCATGTGTTTCGCATGGATTTGAAGCTAACTCGTTCGTTTCGCCTGTATTTGAATCTATATCACTTATATCGCGAGTATTTGAAGCTAAATCATGTGTTTCGCTTAGATTTAAAGCTAAACCTTCCACATCGCATTGATTTGAAGCTAAATCGTGTGTTTCGCATGGATTTGATGCTAACTCGTTTGTTTCGCATGCAGTTGTAGCTAAATAATGTATATCACAAGTATTTGTAGCTAAACCATTTGTTTCGCATGGATTTGAAGCTAAGCCTTCTACTTCGCATTGATTTGTAGCTAAATAATTTGTTTCGCATGGAATTGAAGCTACCTCGTTTGTTCCTCCTGCTTTTGAAGCTATATCACTTATATCGCAAGTATTTGAAGCTGTATCATGTGTGTCGCATGGATTTGAAGCTGAACCTTCTACATCGCATTGATTTGAAGTTAAATCTTATGTATCGCATGGATTTGAAGCTAACTCGTTTGGTTAGTCTGCATTTGAAGCTATATCACTTATATCGCAAGTATCTGAAGCTAAATAATTTGTTTCGCTTGGATTTGAAGCTAAACCTTTTATATAGCATTGATTTGAAGCTTAATCATGTGTTTTGCATGGATTTGAAGCTAACTAGATTGTATCCTCTGCATTTGAAGTTACTTCATTTATATCGCAAGTATTTGAAGCCAAACCATATTTGTTTCGCGTGGATTTGAAGCTAAGTCTTCTAATTCGTATTGATTTGATGCTAAATCGTGTGTTTCACATGGATTTGAAGCTAACTTGTTTGTTTCGCATGCAGTTGAAGCGAAATGATGTCTTTCACAAGTATTTGAAGATGAATCATTTGAATAGCATGGATTTGAACCTGGGCCTTCTACTTCGCACTGATTTGCAGCTAAATAATGTGTTCCGCATGGATTTGAAGCTAAACCTTCTACACCCCATGGATTTGAAGCTAAATCATGTGTTTGGCATGGATTTGAAGCTAAACCTTCTACATCGCATTGAGTTGAAGCTAAATCATGTGTTTCGCATGGATTTGAAGCTAACTCGTTTGTTTCGCATGCAGTTGTAGCTAAATAATCTATATCACAATTATTTGTAGCTAAACCATTTGTTTCGCATGGATTTGAAACAAAGCCTTCTACTTAGCATTGATTTGAAGCTAAATCATTTGTTTCGCATGGATTTGAAGCTAAACCTTCTACATCGCATGGATTTGAAGCTAAACCTTCTACATCGCATTGATTTGCAGCTAAATCATGTGTTTCGCATGGATTTGAAGCTAACTCGTTCGTTGCGCATGCACTTAAATCTAAATAACGTATATCACAAGTATTTGAAGCTAAACCATTTGTTTCGCATGGATTTGAAGCTAAGCCTTCTACTGCGCATTAATGGGAAGCTAAATCACGTGTTTTGCATGGATTTGAAGCTAAACTTTCTACATCGAATTGATTTGAAACTAAATCATGTGTTTTGCTTGGATTTGAAGCTAACTCGTTCGTTTCGCATGCAGTTGAAGCTAAATCATGTCTTTCACAAGTATTTGGAGATGAACCATTTGAATCGCATTGATTTACACATGAGCCTACTACATCGCATTGATTTGCAGCTGGATCATGTGTTTCGCATGGATTTGAAGCTAACTCGTTCGTTTCGCCTGTATTTGAATCTATATCACTTATATCGCGAGTATTTGAAGCTAAATCATGTGTATCGCTTGGATTTGAAGCTAAACCTTCCACATCGCATTGATTTGAAGCTAAATCGTGTATTTCGCATGGATTTGATGCTAACTCGTTTGTTTCGCATGCAGTTGTAGCTAAATAATGTATATCACAAGTATTTGCAGCTAAACCATTTGTTTCGCATGGATTTGAAGCTAAGCCATCGACTTCGCATTGATTTGAAGCTAAATCATTTGTTTCGCATGGATTCGAAGCTAAACCTTCTACATCGCATTGATTTGAAGCTAAAACTTCTATATCTCATTGATTTGGAGCTAAAACATGTGTTTCGCTTGGATTTGAAGCTAAATAATGTCTTTCTAATGGATTTGAAGCTAACTCGTTTGTTTCGCATGCAGTTGAAGCTAAATCATGTATATGACAAGTATTTGGAGCTAAACCATTTGTTTCGCATGTATGTGAAGCTAAATCATGTGCGTCGCATGGATTTGAAGCTGAACTTTCTACATCGCATTGATTTGAAGTTAAATCTTGTGTATCGCATGGATTTGAAGCTAACCCCTCTACATCGCATTGATTTGCAACTGAATCATGTGTTTCGCATTGATTTGAAGCTAACTCGTTCATTTCGCATTGATTTGCAACTAAATCATGTGTTTCGCATGGATTTGAAGCTAAATCATGTGTATCGCGTGGATTTTGAAGCTAACTCGTTTGATTAGTCTGCATTTGAAGCTATATCACTTATACCCCAAGTGTTTGAAGCGAAATCATTTGTTTCGCATGGATTTGGAGTTAAACCTTCTACATCGCATTGATTTGCAGCTAAATCATGTGTTTCGCATGTATTTGAAGCTAAGCCTTCTACTTCGCAATAATTGGAAGCTAAATAACGTATATCACAAGTATTTGAAGCTAAACCATTTGTTTCGCATGGATTTGAAGCTAAGCCTTCTACTTCGCAATAATTGGAAGCTAAATCACGTGTTTTGCATGGATTTGAAGCTGAACCTTCTACATCGCATTGATTTGCAAATGAATCATGTGTTTCGCATGGATTTGTAGCTAACTCGATCGTTTCGCCTGTATTTGAATCTATATCACTTATATCGCAATTATTTGAAGCTAAATCATGTGTTTCGCTTGGATTTGAAGCTAAACCTTCTACTTCGCACAGATTTTAAGCTAAATCATTTGTTTCGCATGGTTTTGGAGCTAACTCAACGTTTCTACTGCATTTGAAGCTATATCACGTATGTCATAATTATTTGTAGAAAAATCATTTGTTTCGCATGGATTTGAAGCTATCTTGTTTGGTTAGTCTGCATTTGAAGCTATATCACTTATACCCCAAGTGTTTGAAGCTAAATCATTTGCTTCGCATGGATTTGAAGCTAAACCTTCTACTTCGTATTGATTTGAAGCTAAATCGTGTGTTTCGCATGGATTTGAAGCTAACTGGGTCGTTGCCCATGTAGTTAAATCTAAATAACGTATATCACAAGTATTTGAAGCTAAACCATTTGTTTCGCTGGGATTTGAAGCTAAATCTTTCGTTTCGCATGAATTTGAAGCTAAGCCTTCTACTTCGTATTGATTTGAAACTAAATAATGTGTTTCGCATGAATTTGAAGCTAACTCGTTTGTTTCGCATGGGTTTTGATGCTAAGCCTACTAGAACGCACTGATTTGAAGCTAAATCATGTCTTTCGCATGTATTTGAAGCTAACTCGTTTTTTCCGCCTGCATTTGAAGCTATATCATGCATATCACAAGTACTTAAAGCTGAATCATTTGATTCGCATGGATTTGAAGCTAAACTTTCTACATCGCATTGTTTTGAAGCTAAATCATGTGTTTCGAATGGTTTTGAAGCTATCTATTGTGTTTCGCATGCAGTTGTAGCTAAATAATGTATATCACAAGTAATTGTATCTAAACCACTTGTTTCGCATGGATTTGAAGCTAAACCTTCTACTTCGCATTGATTTGAAGCTAAATCATTTGTTTCGCATGCAATTGAAGCTACCTCGTTTGTTCCTCCAGCTTTTGAAGCTATATCACTTATAGCGCATGGATTTGAAGCTAAACCTACTACATCGCATTGATTTGAAGCTAAATCATTTGTTTCGCATGGCTTTGAACCTGAGCCTTCTACTTCGCACAGATTTGCACCTAAATAATGTGGTTCGCATGGATTTGAAGCTAAACCTTCTACATCACATGGATTTGAAGCTAAATCATGTATTTGGCATGGATTTGAAGCTAAACCTTCTACTTCGCATTGATTTGCAGCCGAATCATGTGTTTCGGATGGATTTAAAGCTAACTCGTTCGTTTCGCCTGCATTTGAAACTATATCACTTATATCGCAAGTATTTGAAGCTAAATCATGTGTTTCGCAAGTATTTGAAGCTAAATCATGTGTTTCGCATGGATTTGAAGCTAAACCTGCTACTTCGCATTGATTTGAAGCTAAATTATGTGTTTCGCGTCGATTTGAAGGTAACTCGTTGTTTCGCATGCAGTTGAAGCTAAATCATGCATTTCACAAGTATTTGAATCCGAACCATTAGATTCGCATGGATTTGAAGCTAAGCCTTCTACTTGGCATTGAATTGAAGCTAAATCGTGTGTTTTGCTTGGATTTGAAACTAACTCGTTTGTTTCTCCTGTATTTGACGCTGTATCATTTATATCGCAAGTATTTGAAGCTAAACCATTTGTTTCGCATGGATTTGAAGCTAAGCCTTCTACTTCGCATTGATTGGATCCTAAATCACGTGTTTTGCATGTATTTGAAGCTAAGCCTTCTACATCACATTGATTTGAAGCTAAATCATGTGTTTCGCGTGGATTTGAATGTAACTCATTTGTTTCGCATGCAGTTGAAGCTATGTCACCTATATCCCAAGTGTAGGAAGCTCAATCATTTGTTTCGCATGGATTTGAAGCTAAACCTGCTACTTCGCATTGATTTGAAGCTAAATTATGTGTTTGGCGTGGATTTGAAGGTAACTCATTGTTTCGCATACAGTTGAAGCTAAATCATGCATTTCACAAGTATTTGAAGCCGAACCAGTAGATTCGCATGGATTTGAAGCTGAGCCTTCTACTTCGCACTGATTTGAAGTTAAATCATGTGTTTCGCGTGGATTTGGAGCTAACTCGTTTGCTTCGAATGCAGTTGAAGCTAAATCATGTATGTCACAAGTATTTGAAGCTAAACCATTTGTATCGCATGGATTTGAAGCTCTGCCTTCTACTTCGCATTGATTTGACGCTAAATATTGTGTTTCGCATGGATTTGAAGTTAAATCTGCTACTTCGCATTGATTTGAAGCTAAATTATGTGTTTCGCGTGGATTTGAAGGTAACTCGTTGTTGCGCATGCAGTTGAAGCTAAATCATGCATTTCACAAGTATTTGAAGCATGGATTCGCATGAATTTGAAGCTAAGCCTTCTACTTCGCACTGATTTGACACTAAATATTGTGTTTCGCGTGGATTTGAAGGTAACTCGTTGTTTCGCATGCAGTTGAAGCTAAATCATGCATTTCACAAGTATTTGAAGCCGAACCAGTAGATTCGCATGGATTTGAAGCTAAGCCTTCTACTTGGCATTGAATTGAAGCTAAATCGTGTGTTTTGCTTGGATTTGAAACTAACTCGTTTGTTTCTCCTGTATTTGAAGCTGTATCATTTATATCGCAAGTATTTGAAGCTAAACCATTTGTTTCGCATGGATGTGAAGCTAAGCCTTCTACTTTGCATTGAATTGAAGCTAAATCGTGTGTTTTGCTTGGATTTGAAACTAACTCGTTTGTTTCTCCTGTATTTGACGCTGTATCATTTATATCGCAAGTATTTGAAGCTAAACCATTTGTTTCGCATGGATTTGAAGCTAAGCCTTCTACTTCGCATTGATTGGATCCTAAATCACGTGTTTTGCATGTATTTGAAGCTAAGCCTTCTACATCACATTGATTTGAAGCTAAATCATGTGTTTCGCGTGGATTTGAATGTAACTCATTTGTTTCGCATGCAGTTGAAGCTATATCACCTATATCCCAAGTGTAGGAAGCTCAATCATTTGTTTCGCATGGATTTGAAGCTAAACCTGCTACTTCGCATTGATTTGAAGCTAAATTATGTGTTTCGCGTGGATTTGAAGGTAACTCGTTGTTTCGCATGCAGTTGAAGCTAAATCATGCATATCACAAGTATTTGAAGCCGAACCAGTAGATTCGCATGGATTTGAAGCTGAGCCTTCTACTTCGCACTGATTTGAAGTTAAATCATGTGTTTCGCGTGGATTTGGAGCTAACTCGTTTGCTTCGAATGCAGTTGAAGCTAAATCATGTATATCACAAGTATTTGAAGCTAAACCATTTGTATCGCATGGATTTGAAGCTCTGCCTTCTACTTCGCATTGATTTGACGCTAAATATTGTGTTTCGCATGGATTTGAAGTTAAACCTGCTACTTCGCATTGATTTGAAGCTAAATTATGTGTTTCGCGTGGATTTGAAGGTAACTCGTTGTTTCGCATGCAGTTGAAGCTAAATCATGCATTTCACAAGTATTTGAAGCCGAACCAGTAGATTCGCATGGATTTGAAGCTAAGCCTTCTAATTCGCACTGATTTGACGCTAAATATTGTGTTTCGCGTGGATTTGAAGGTAACTCGTTGTTTCGCATGCAGTTGAAGCTAAATCATGCATTTCACACGTATTTGAAGCCGAACCAGTAGATTCGCATGGATTTGAAGCTAAGCCTTCTACTTGGCATTGAGTTGAAGCTAAATCGTGTGTTTTGCTTGGATTTGAAGTTAAACCTGCTACTCCGCATTGATTTGAAGCTAAATTATGTGTTTCGCGTGGATTTGAAGGTAACTCGTTGTTTCGCATGCAGTTGAAGCTAAATCATGCATTTCACAAGTATTTGAAGCATGGATTCGCATGAATTTGAAGCTAAGCCTTCTACTTCGCACTGATTTGACGCTAAATATTGTGTTTCGCATGGATTTGAAGCTAACTCGTTTGTTTCGCATGCAGTTGAAACTAAATCATGTATATAACAAGTATTTGCAGCTAAACAATTGATTCGCATGGATTTGAAGCTAAGCCTTCTACTTGGCATTGAATTGAAGCTAAATCGTGTATTTTGCAAGGATTTGAATCTAACTCGTTTGTTTCTCCTGTATTTGAAGCTGTGTCATTTATATCGCAAGTATTTGAAGCTAAACCATTTGTTTCGCATGGATTTGAAGCTAAGCCTTCTACTTGGCATTGAATTGAAGCTAAATCGTGTGTTTTGCTTGGATTTGAAACTAACTCGTTTGTTTCTCCTGTATTTGAAGCTGTATCATTTATATCGCAAGTATTTGAAGCTAAACCATTTGTTTCGCATGGATGTGAAGCTAAGCCTTCTACTTTGCATTGAATTGAAGCTAAATCGTGTGTTTTGCTTGGATTTGAAACTAACTCGTTTGTTTCTCCTGTATTTGACGCTGTATCATTTATATCGCAAGTATTTGAAGCTAAACCATTTGTTTCGCATGGATTTGAAGCTAAGCCTTCTACTTCGCATTGATTGGATCCTAAATCACGTGTTTTGCATGTATTTGAAGCTAAGCCTACTACATCACATTGATTTGAAGCTAAATCATGTGTTTCGCGTGGATTTGAATGTAACTCATTTGTTTCGCATGCAGTTGAAGCTATATCACCTATATCCCAAGTGTAGGAAGCTCAATCATTTGTTTCGCATGGATTTGAAGCTAAACCTGCTACTTCGCATTGATTTGAAGCTAAATTATGTGTTTCGCGTGGATTTGAAGGTAACTCGTTGTTTCGTTTGCAGTTGAAGCTAAATCATGCATATCACAAGTATTTGAAGCCGAACCAGTAGATTCGCATGGATTTGAAGCTGAGCCTTCTACTTCGCACTGATTTGACGCTAAATATTGTGTTTCGCATGGATTTGAAGTTAAACCTGCTACTTCGCATTGATTTGAAGCTAAATTATGTGTTTCGCGTGGATTTGAAGGTAACTCGTTGTTTCGCATGCAGTTGAAGCTACATCATGCATTTCACAAGTATTTGAAGCATGGATTCGCATGAATTTGAAGCTAAGCCTTCTACTTCGCACTGATTTGACGCTAAATATTGTGTTTCGCGTGGATTTGAAGGTAACTCGTTGTTTCGCATGCAGTTGAAGCTAAATCATGCATTTCACAAGTATTTGAAGCCGAACCAGTAGATTCGCATGGATTTGAAGCTAAGCCTTCTACTTGGCATTGAATTGAAGCTAAATCGTGTGTTTTGCTTGGATTTGAAACTAACTCGTTTGTTTCTCCTGTATTTGAAGCTGTATCATTTATATCGCAAGTATTTGAAGCTAAACCATTTGTTTCGCATGGATGTGAAGCTAAGCCTTCTACTTTGCATTGAATTGAAGCTAAATCGTGTGTTTTGCTTGGATTTGAAACTAACTCGTTTGTTTCTCCTGTATTTGACGCTGTATCATTTATATCGCAAGTATTTGAAGCTAAACCATTTGTTTCGCATGGATTTGAAGCTAAGCCTTCTACTTCGCATTGATTGGATCCTAAATCACGTGTTTTGCATGTATTTGAAGCTAAGCCTTCTACATCACATTGATTTGAAGCTAAATCATGTGTTTCGCGTGGATTTGAATGTAACTCATTTGTTTCGCATGCAGTTGAAGCTATATCACCTATATCCCAAGTGTAGGAAGCTCAATCATTTGTTTCGCATGGATTTGAAGCTAAACCTGCTACTTCGCATTGATTTGAAGCTAAATTATGTGTTTCGCGTGGATTTGAAGGTAACTCGTTGTTTCGCATGCAGTTGAAGCTAAATCATGCATATCACAAGTATTTGAAGCCGAACCAGTAGATTCGCATGGATTTGAAGCTGAGCCTTCTACTTCGCACTGATTTGAAGTTAAATCATGTGTTTCGCGTGGATTTGGAGCTAACTCGTTTGCTTCGAATGCAGTTGAAGCTAAATCATGTATATCACAAGTATTTGAAGCTAAACCATTTGTATCGCATGGATTTGAAGCTCTGCCTTCTACTTCGCATTGATTTGACGCTAAATATTGTGTTTCGCATGGATTTGAAGTTAAACCTGCTACTTCGCATTGATTTGAAGCTAAATTATGTGTTTCGCGTGGATTTGAAGGTAACTCGTTGTTTCGCATGCAGTTGAAGCTAAATCATGCATTTCACAAGTATTTGAAGCCGAACCAGTAGATTCGCATGGATTTGAAGCTAAGCCTTCTAATTCGCATTGATTTGACGCTAAATATTGTGTTTCGAATGGATTTGAAGCTAACTCGTTTGTTTCGCATGCAGTTGAAACTAAATCATGTATATCACAAGAATTTGCAGCTAAACAATTGATTCGCATGGATTTGAAGCTAAGCCTTCTACTTGGCATTGAATTGAAGCTAAATCGTGTGTTTTGCTTGGATTTGAAACTAACTCGTTTGTTTCTCCTGTATTTGACGCTGTATCATTTATATCGCAAGTATTTGAAGCTGAACCATTTGTTTCGCATGGATTTGAAGCTAAGCCTTCTACTTCGCATTGATTGGATCCTAAATCACGTGTTTTGCATGTATTTGAAGCTAAGCCTTCTACATCACATTGATTTGAAGCTAAATCATGTGTTTCGCGTGGATTTGAATGTAACTCATTTGTTTCGCATGCAGTTGAAACTATATCACCTATATCCCAAGTGTAGGAATCTCAATCATTTGTTTCGCATGGATTTGAAGCTAAACCTGCTACTTCGCATTGATTTGAAGCTAAATTATGTGTTTCGCGTGGATTTGAAGGTAACTCGTTCTTTCGCATGCAGTTGAAGCTAAATCATGCATATCACAAGTATTTGAAGCCGAACCAGTAGATTCGCATGGATTTGAAGCTGAGCCTTCTACTTCGCACTGATTTGAAGTTAAATCATGTGTTTCGTGTGGATTTGGAGCTAACTCGTTTGCTTCGAATGCAGTTGAAGCTAAATCATGTATATCACAAGTATTTAAAGCTAAAGCATTTGTTTCGCATGGATTTGAATCTAAGCCTTCTACTTCGCATTGATTTGACGCTAAATATTGTGTTTCGCATCGATTTGAAGCTAACTCGTTTGTTTCGCATGCAGTTGAAACTAAATCATGTATATCACAAGTATTTGCAGCTAAACAATTGATTCGCATGGATTTGAAGCTAAGCCTTCTACTTGGCATTGATTTGAAGCTAAATTGTGTGTTTTGCATGGATTTGAAGCTAACCCGTTTGTTTCTCCTGTATTTGAAGCTGTATCATTTATATCGCAAGTATTTGAAGCTAAACCATTTGTTTCGCATGGATTTGAAGCTAAGCCTTCTACTTGGCATTGAATTGAAGCTAAATAGTGTGTTTTGCTTGGATTTGAAACTGACTCGTTTGTTTCTCCTGTATTTGAAGCTGTATCATTTATATCGCAAGTATTTGAAGCTAAACCATTTGTTTCGCATGGATTTGAAGCTAAGCCTTCTACTTCGCATTGATTGGATCCTAAATCACGTGTTTTGCATGTATTTGAAGCTAAGCCTTCTACATCACATTGATTTGAAGCTAAATCATGTGTTTCGCGTGGATTTGAATGTAACTCATTTGTTTCGCATGCAGTTGAAGCTATGTCACCTATATCCCAAGTGTAGGAAGCTCAATCATTTGTTTCGCATGGATTTGAAGCTAAACCTGCTACTTCGCATTGATTTGAAGCTAAATTATGTGTTTCGCGTGGATTTGAAGGTAACTCGTTGTTTCGCATGCAGTTGAAGCTAAATCATGCATTTCACAAGTATTTGAAGCATGGATTCGCATGAATTTGAAGCTAAGCCTTCTACTTCGCACTGATTTGACGCTAAATATTGTGTTTCGCGTGGATTTGAAGGTAACTCGTTGTTTCGCATGCAGTTGAAGCTAAATCATGCATTTCACAAGTATTTGCAGCTAAACAATTGATTCGCATGGATTTGAAGCTAAGCCTTCTACTTGGCATTGAATTGAAGCTAAATCGTGTATTTTGCATGGATTTGAATCTAACTCGTTTGTTTCTCCTGTATTTGAAGCTGTGTCATTTATATCGCAAGTATTTGAAGCTAAACCATTTGTTTCGCATGGATTTGAAGCTAAGCCTTCTACTTGGCATTGAATTGAAGCTAAATCGTGTGTTTTGCATGGATTTGAAGCTAACCCGATTGTTTCTCCTGTATTTGAAGCTGTATCATTTATATCGCAAGTATTTGAAGCTAAACTATTTGTTTCGCATGGATTTGAAGCTAAGCCTTCTACTTGGCATTGAATTGAAGCTAAATCGTGTGTTTTGCATGGATTTGAAGCTAACTCGTTTGTTTCTCCTGTATTTGACGCTGTATCATTTATGTCGCAAGTATTTGAAGCTAAACGATTTGTTTCGCATGGATTTGAAGCTAAGGCTTCTACTTCGCATTGATTGGATCCTAAATCACGTGTTTTGCATGGATTTGAAGCTAAGCCTTCTACATCATATTGATTTGAAGCTAAATCATGTGTTTCGCGTGGAT
Organism: Megalopta genalis; assembly: GCF_051020955.1. NCBI lineage: Eukaryota > Metazoa > Arthropoda > Insecta > Hymenoptera > Halictidae > Megalopta > Megalopta genalis. Next base: position 464,733 of record NW_027476213.1, on the reverse strand, counting down.
TTGAATGTAACTCATTTGTTTCGCATGCAGTTGAAGCTATATCACCTATATCCCAAGTGTAGGAAGCTCAATCATTTGTTTCGCATGGATTTGAAGCTAAACCTGCTACTTCGCATTGATTTGAAGCTAAATTATGTGTTTCGCGTGGATTTGGAGCTAACTCGTTTGCTTCGAATGCAGTTGAAGCTAAATCATGTATATCACAAGTATTTGAAGCTAAACCATTTGTATCGCATGGATTTGAAGTTAAACCTGCTACTTCGCATTGATTTGAAGCTAAATTATGTGTTTCGCGTGGATTTGAAGGTAACTCGTTGTTTCGCATGCAGTTGAAGCTAAATCATGCATTTCACAAGTATTTGAAGCATGGATTCGCATGAATTTGAAGCTAAGCCTTCTACTTCGCACTGATTTGACGCTAAATATTGTGTTTCGCATGCATTTGAAGCTAACTCGTTTGTTTCGCATGCAGTTGAAACTAAATCATGTATATCACAAGTATTTGCAGCTAAACAATTGATTCGCATGGATTTGAAGCTAAGCCTTCTACTTGGCATTGAATTGAAGCTAAATCGTGTATTTTGCATGGATTTGAATCTAACTCGTTTGTTTCTCCTGTATTTGAAGCTGTGTCATTTATATCGCAAGTATTTGAAGCTAAACCATTTGTTTCGCATGGATTTGAAGCTAAGCCTTCTACTTGGCATTGAATTGAAGCTAAATCGTGTGTTTTGCATGGATTTGAAGCTAACTCGTTTGTTTCTCCTGTATTTGACGCTGTATCATTTATGTCGCAAGTATTTGAAGCTAAACGATTTGTTTCGCATGGATTTGAAGCTAACGCTTCTACTTCGCATTGATTGGATCCTAAATCACGTGTTTTGCATGGATTTGAAGCTAAGCCTTCTACATCATATTGATTTGAAGCTAAATCATGTGTTTCGCGTGGATTTGAATGTAACTCATTTGTTTCGCATGCAGTTGAAGCTATATCACCTATATCCCAAGTGTAGGAAGCTCAATCATTTGTTTCGCATGGATTTGAAGCTAAACCTGCTACTTCGCATTGATTTGAAGCTAAATTATGTGTTTCGCGTGGATTTGGAGCTAACTCGTTTGCTTCGAATGCAGTTGAAGCTAAATCATGTATATCACAAGTATTTGAAGCTAAACCATTTGTATCGCATGGATTTGAAGTTAAACCTGCTACTTCGCATTGATTTGAAGCTAAATTATGTGTTTCGCGTGGATTTGAAGGTAACTCGTTGTTTCGCATGCAGTTGAAGCTAAATCATGCATTTCACAAGTATTTGAAGCATGGATTCGCATGAATTTGAAGCTAAGCCTTCTACTTCGCACTGATTTGACGCTAAATATTGTGTTTCGCATGGATTTGAAGCTAACTCGTTTGTTTCGCATGCAGTTGAAACTAAATCATGTATATCACAAGTATTTGCAGCTAAACAATTGATTCGCATGGATTTGAAGCTAAGCCTTCTACTTGGCATTGAATTGAAGCTAAATCGTGTATTTTGCATGGATTTGAATCTAACTCGTTTGTTTCTCCTGTATTTGAAGCTGTGTCATTTATATCGCAAGTATTTGAAGCTAAACCATTTGTTTCGCATGGATTTGAAGCTAAGCCTTCTACTTGGCATTGAATTGAAGCTAAATCGTGTGTTTTGCATGGATTTGAAGCTAACCCGATTGTTTCTCCTGTATTTGAAGCTGTATCATTTATATCGCAAGTATTTGAAGCTAAACTATTTGTTTCGCATGGATTTGAAGCTAAGCCTTCTACTTGGCATTGAATTGAAGCTAAATCGTGTGTTTTGCATGGATTTGAAGCTAACTCGTTTGTTTCTCCTGTATTTGACGCTGTATCGTTTATGTCGCAAGTATTTGAAGCTAAACGATTTGTTTCGCATGGATTTGAAGCTAAGGCTTCTACTTCGCATTGATTGGATCCTAAATCACGTGTTTTGCATGGATTTGAAGCTAAGCCTTCTACATCATATTGATTTGAAGTTAAATCATGTGTTTCGCGTGGATTTGGAGCTAACTCGTTTGCTTCGAATGCAGTTGAAGCTAAATCAGGTATATCACAAGTATTTGAAGCTAAACCATTTGTATCGCATGGATTTGAAGCTCTGCCTTCTACTTCGCATTGATTTGACGCTAAATATTGTGTTTCGCATCGATTTGAAGCTAACTCGTTTGTTTCGCATGCAGTTGAAACTAAATCATGTATATCACAAGTATTTGCAGCTAAACAATTGATTCGCATGGATTTGAAGCTAAGCCTTCTACTTGGCATTGATTTGAAGCTAAATTGTGTGTTTTGCATGGATTTGAAGCTAACCCGTTTGTTTCTCCTGTATTTGAAGCTGTATCATTTATATCGCAAGTATTTGAAGCTAAACCATTTGTTTCGCATGGATTTGAAGCTAAGCCTTCTACTTGGCATTGAATTGAAGCTAAATAGTGTGTTTTGCTTGGATTTGAAACTAACTCGTTTGTTTCTCCTGTATTTGAAGCTGTATCATTTATATCGCAAGTATTTGAAGCTAAACCATTTGTTTCGCATGGATTTGAAGCTAAGCCTTCTACTTCGCATTGATTGGATCCTAAATCACGTGTTTTGCATGTATTTGAAGCTAAGCCTTCTACATCACATTGATTTGAAGCTAAATCATGTGTTTCGCGTGGATTTGAATGTAACTCATTTGTTTCGGATGCAGTTGAAGCTATGTCACCTATATCCCAAGTGTAGGAAGCTCAATCATTTGTTTCGCATGGATTTGAAGCTAAACCTGCTACTTCGCATTGATTTGAAGCTATATTATGTGTTTGGCGTGGATTTGAAGGTAACTCGTTGTTTCGCATGCAGTTGAAGCTAAATCATGCATTTCACAAGTATTTGAAGCATGGATTCGCATGAATTTGAAGCTAAGCCTTCTACTTCGCACTGATTTGACGCTAAATATTGTGTTTCGCATGGATTTGAAGCTAACTCGTTTGTTTCGCATGCAGTTGAAACTAAATCATGTATATAACAAGTATTTGCAGCTAAACAATTGATTCGCATGGATTTGAAGCTAAGCCTTCTACTTGGCATTGAATTGAAGCTAAATCGTGTATTTTGCAAGGATTTGAATCTAACTCGTTTGTTTCTCCTGTATTTGAAGCTGTGTCATTTATATCGCAAGTATTTGAAGCTAAACCATTTGTTTCGCATGGATTTGAAGCTAAGCCTTCTACTTGGCATTGAATTGAAGCTAAATGTGTGTTTTGCATGGATTTGAAGCTAACCCGATTGTTTCTCCTGTATTTGAAGCTGTATCATTTATATCGCAAGTATTTGAAGCTAAACTATTTGTTTCGCATGGATTTGAAGCTAAGCCTTCTACTTGGCATTGAATTGAAGCTAAACGATATGTTTCGCATGGATTTGAAGCTAAGGCTTCTACTTCGCATTGATTGGATCCTAAATCACGTGTTTTGCATGGATTTGAAGCTATGCCTTCTATATCATATTGATTTGAAGCTAAATCATGTGTTTCGCGTGTATTTGAAGGTAACTCGTTGTTTCGCATGCAGTTGAAGCTAAATCATGCATTTCACAAGTATTTGAAGCATGGATTCGCATGAATTTGAAGCTAAGCCTTCTACTTCGCACTGATTTGACGCTAAATATTGTGTTTCGCATGGATTTGAAGCTAACTCGTTTGTTTCGCATGCAGTTGAAACTAAATAATGTATATCACAAGTATTTGCAGTTAAACCATTTGTATCGCATGGATTTGAAGCTCTGCCTCCTACGTCGCATTGATTTGACACTAAATATTGTGTTTCGAATGGATTTGAAGCTAACTCGTTTGTTTCGCATGCAGTTGAATCTAAATCATGTATATCACAAGTATTTGCAGCTAAACAATTCATTAGCATGGATTTGAAGCTAAGCCTTCTACTTCGCATTGAATTGAAGCTAAATCGTGTGTTTTGCTTGGATTTGAAACTAACTCGTTTGTTTCTCCTGTATTTGAAGCTGTATCATTTATATCGCAAGTATTTGAAGCTAAACCATTTGTTTCGCATGGATTTGAAGCTAAGCCTTCTACGTTGCATTGAATTGAAGCTAAATCGTGTGTTTTGCTTGGATTTGAAACTAACTCGTTTGTTTCTCCTGTATTTGACGCTGTATCATTTATATCGCAAGTATTTGAAGCTAAACCATTTGTTTCGCATGGATTTGAAGCTAAGCCTTCTACTTCGCATTGATTGGATCCTAAATCACGTGTTTTGCATGTATTTGAAGCTAAGCCTTCTACATCACATTGATTTGAAGCTAAATCATGTGTTTCGCGTGGATTTGAATGTAACTCATTTGTTTCGCATGCAGTTGAAGCTATATCACCTATATCCCAAGTGTAGGTAGCTAAATCATGTATATCACAAGTATTTGAAGCTAAACCATTTGTTTCTCATGGATTTGAAGCTAAACCTGCTACTTCGCATTGATTTGAAGCTAAATTATGTGTTTCGCGTGGATTTGAAGGTAACTCGTTGTTTCGCATGCAGTTGAAACTAAATCATGCATTTCACAAGTATTTGAAGCCGAACCAGTAGATTCGCATGGATTTGAAGCTAAGCCTTCTACATCGCACTGATTTGAAGTTAAATCATGTGTTTCGCGTGGATTTGGAGCAAACTCGTTTGCTTCGAATGCAGTTGAAGCTAAATCATGTATATCACAAGTATTTGAAGCTAAACCATTTGTGTCGCATGGATTTGAAGCTCTGCCTTCTACTTCGCATTGATTTGACGCTAAATATTGTGTTTCGCATGGATTTGAAGTTAAACCTGCTACTTCGCATTGATTTGAAGCTAAATTATGTGTTTCGCGTGGATTAGAAGGTAACTCGTTGTTTCGCATGCAGTTGAAGCTAAATCATGCATTTCACAAGTATTTGAAGCATGGATTCGCATGAATTTGAAGCTAAGCCTTCTACTTCGCACTGATTTGACGCTAAATATTGTGTTTCGCATGGAGTTGAAGCTAACTCGTTTGTTTCGCATGCAGTTGAAACTAAATCATGTATATCACAAGTATTTGCAGCTAAACAATTGAATCGCATGGATTTGAAGCTAAGCCTTCTACTTGGCATTGAATTGAAGCTAAATCGTGTATTTTGCATGGATTTGAAGCTAACTCGTTTGTTTCTCCGGTATTTGAAGCTGTATCATTTATATCGCAAGTATTTGAAGCTAAACCATTTGTTTCGCATGGATTTGAAGCTAAGCCTTCTACTTCGCATTGATTGGATCCTAAATCACGTGTTTTGCATGTATTTGAAGCTAAGCCTTCTACATCACATTGATTTGAAGCTAAATCATGTGTTTCGCGTGGATTTGAATGTAACTCATTTGTTTCGCATGCAGTTGAAGCTATATCACCTATATCCCAAGTGTAGGAAGCTCAATCATTTGTTTCGCATAGATTTGAAGCTAAACCTGCTACTTCGCATTGATTTGAAGCTAAATTATGTGTTTCGCGTGGATTTGAAGGTAACTCGTTGTTTCGCATGCAGTTGAAGCTAAATCATGCATATCACAAGTATTTGAAGCCGAACCAGTAGATTCGCATGGATTTGAAGCTGAGCCTTCTACTTCGCACTGATTTGAAGTTAAATCATGTGTTTCGCGTGGATTTGGAGCTAACTCGTTTGCTTCGAATGCAGTTGAAGCTAAATCATGTATATCACAAGTATTTGAAGCTAAACCATTTGTATCGCATGGATTTGAAGCTCTGCCTTCTACTTCGCATTGATTTGACGCTAAATATTGTGTTTCGCATGGATTTGAAGTTAAACCTGCTACTTCGCATTGATTTGAAGCTAAATTATGTGTTTCGCGTGGATTTGAAGGTAACTCGTTGTTTCGCATGCAGTTGAAGCTAAATCATGCATTTCACAAGTATTTGAAGCATGGATTCGCATGAATTTGAAGCTAAGCCTTCTACTTCGCACTGATTTGACGCTAAATATTGTGTTTCGCATGGATTTGAAGCTAACTCGTTTGTTTCGCATGCAGTTGAAGCTAAATCATGCATTTCACAAGTATTTGAAGCCGAACCAGTAGATTCGCATGGATCTGAAGCTAAGCCTTCTACTTCGCACTGATTTGAAGTTAGATCATGTGTTTCGCGTGGATTTGGAGCTAACTCGTTTGCTTCGAATGCAGTTGAAGCTAAATCATGTATATCACTAGTATTTGAAGCTAAACCATTTGTATCGCATGGATTTGAAGCTAAGCCTGCTACTTCGCATTGATTTGAAGCTAAATTATGTGTTTGGCGTGGATTTGGAGGTAACTCGTTGTTTCGCATGCAGTTGAAGCTAAATCATGCATTTCACAAGTATTTGAAGCATGGATTCGCATGAATTTGAAGCTAAGCCTCCTACTTCGCACTGATTTGACGCTAAATATTGTGTTTCGCGTGGATTTGAAGGTAACTCGTTGTTTCGCATGCAGTTGAAGCTAAATCATGCATTTCACAAGTATTTGAAGCCGAACCAGTAGATTCGCATGGATTTGAAGCTAAGCCTTTTACTTGGCATTGAATTGAAGCTAAATCATGTGTTTTGCTTGGATTTGAAACTAACTCGTTTGTTTCTCCTGTATTTGACGCTGTATCATTTATATCGCAAGTATTTGAAGCTAAACCATTTGTTTCGCATGGCTTTGAAGCTAAGCCTTCTACTTCGCATTGATTGGATCCTAAATCACGTGTTTTGCATGGATTTGAAGCTAACCCGTTTGTTTCTCCTGTATTTGAAGCTGTATCATTTCTATCGCAAGTATTTGAAGCTAAACCATTTGTTTCGCATGGATTTGAAGCTAAGCCTTCTACTTGGCATTGAATTGAAGCTTAATCGTGTGTTTTGCATGGATTTGAAGATAACTCGTTTGTTTCTCCAGTATTTGAAGCTATATCATTTTTATCGCAAGTATTTGAAGCTAAACCATTTGTTTCGCATGGATTTGAAGCTAAGCCTTCTACTTGGCATAGAATTTAAGCTAAATCGTGTGTTTTGCATGAATTTGAAGCTAATCCGTTTGTTTCTCCTGTATTTGAAGCTGTATCATTTATATCGCAAGTATTTGAAGCTAAACCATTTGTTTCGCATGGATTTGAAGCTAAGCCTTCTACTTGGCATTGAATTGAAGCTAAATTGTGTATTTTGCATGGATTTGAAGCTAACTCCTTTGTTTCTCCTGTATTTGAAGCTGTATCATTTATATCGCAAGTATTTGAAGCTAAACCATTTGTTTCGCATGGATTTGAAGCTAAGCCTTCTACTTGGCATTGAATTTAAGCTAAATCGTGTGTTTTGCATGAATTTGAAGCTAACCCGTTTGTTTCTCCTGTATTTGAAGCTGTATCATTTATATCGCAAGTATTTGAAGCTAAACCATTTGTTTCGCATGGATTTGAAGCTAAGCCTTCTACTTGGCATTGAATTGAAGCTTAATCGTGTGTTTCGCATGGATTTGAAGCTAACTCGTTTGTTTCGCAGGCAGTTGTAGCTGAATAATGTATATCACTAAGCTAAATCATGTGTTTCGCATGTATTTGAAGCTAACTCGTTTTTTCCGCCTGCATTTGAAGCTATATCATGCATATCACAAGTACTTAAAGCTAAATCATTTGATTCGCATGGATTTGAAGCTAAACCTTCTACATCGCATTGTTTTGAAGCTAAATCATGTGTTTCGAATGGTTTTGAAGCTATCTATTGTGTTTCGCATGCAGTTGTAGCTAAATAATGTATATCACAAGTAATTGTAGCTAAACCACTTGTTTCGCATGGATTTGAAGCTAAACCTTCTACTTCGCATTGATTTGAAGCTAAATCATTTGTTTCGCATGGAATTGAAGCTACCTCGTTTGTTCCTCCAGCTTTTGAAGCTATATCACTTATAGCGCATGGATTTGAAGCTGAACCTACTACATCGCATTGATTTGAAGCTAAATCATTTGTTTCGCATGGATTTGAAGCTAAGCCTTCTACTTCGCATTGATTTGAAGCTAAATCATTTCTTTCGCATGGAATTGAAGCTACCTCGTTTATTCCCCCAGCTTTTGAAGCTATATCACTTATACCGGAAGTATTTGAAGCTAAATCATATGTGTCGTATGGATTTGATGTTGAACCTTCTACATCGCATTGATTTGAAGCTAAATCATGTGCTTCGCATGGATTTGAAGCTAACTAGTTCGTTGCGCATGCAGTTAAATCTAAATAACGTATATCACAAGTATTTGAAGCTAATCCATTTGTTTCGCATGGATTTGAAACTAAGTCTTCTACTTCGCATTAATTGGAAGCTAAATCACGTGTTCGTCTGCATTTGAAGCTATATCACTTATATCCCAAGTGTTTCAAGCTAAATCATTTGGTTCACATGGATTTGAAGGTAAACCTTCTACATCGCATTGATTTGAAGCTAAATCATGTGTTTCGCATGGATTTGAAGCTAACTCATTTTACTCTCCGGCATTTGAAGCTATATCACTTATATATCAAGTATCTGAAGCAAAATCATTGGTTTCTCGTGGATTTGAAGCTAAACCTTCTACATCACACTGATTTGCTGCTAAATCATGTGTTTTGCATGTATTTGAAGCTGATTCGTTTGATGCGCACGCAGTTGAATCTAAATAACGTATATCACAAGTATTTGTAGCTAAACAATTTGTTTCGCATGGATTTGAATCTAAGCCGTGTACTTCGAATTGAGTTGAAGGTAAATCATGTGTTTCGCATGGATTTGAAGCTAAAGCTTCTACATCGCATTGATTTGAAGCGGTATTATGTGTTTTGTTTGGATTTGAAGCTAACTCGTTCGTTGCGCATGCAGTTAAATCAAAATAACGTATATCACAAGTATTTGAAGCTAATCCATTAATTTCGCATGGATTTGAAGCTAAGCCTTCTACTTCGCACTGATTGGAAGCTAAAACATGTGTATCGCATGGATTTACAAGCTAAACCTTCTACATCGCATTGATTTGAAGCTAAATCATGTATTTGGCATGGATTTGAAGCTAAACCTTCTACATCGCACTGATTTGCAGCTGAATCATGTGCTTGGCATGGATTCGAAGCTAACTCGTTCGTTTCGCCTGTATTTGAAGCTAGATCACTTATATCGGAAGTATTTGAAGCTAAATCATGTGTTTCGCATGGATTTGAAGCTAACTCGTTTGTTTCGCATGCAGCTGTAGCTACATTATGTATATCACAAGTATTTGTAACTAAACCATTTGTTTCGCATGGATTTGAAGCTAAACCTTCTACATCTCATTGTTTTGAAGCTAAATCATGTGTTTCGGATGGCTTTGAAGCTATCTAGTGTGTCTCGCATGCAGTTGTAGCTAAATAATGTATATCACAAGTAATTGTAGCTAAACCACTTGTTTCGCATGGAATTGAAGCTATCTCGTTTATGTCTCCAGCTGTTGAAGCTATATCACTTATATCGGAAGTATTTGAAGCTAAATCATATGTGTCGTATGGATTTGAAGCTAAAGCTTCTACATCGCATTGATTTGAAGCTAAATCTAGTGTATCGCATGGATTTCAAACTAAACCTTCTACATCGCATTGATTTGCAGCTAAATCATGTGTTTCGCTTGGATTTGAAGCTAACTCGTTCGTTTCGCCTGCAGTTGAATCTACATCACTTATACCCCAAGTGTTTGAAGCTAAGTCATTTGTTTCGCATGGATTTGAAACTAAACCTTCTACATCGCTTTGATTTGTAGCTAAATCATGTGCTTCGCATGGATTTGAAGCTAACTAGTTCGTTGCGCATGCAGTTAAATCTAAATAACGTATATCACAAGTATTTGAAGCTAATCCATTTGTTTCGCATGGATTTGAAACTAAGTCTCCTACTTCGCATTAATTGGAAGCTAAATCACGTGTTCTGCATGGATTTGAAGCTAAACCTTCTACATCGCATTGATTTGCAGCTAAATCATTTGTTTCGCATGGATTTGAAGCTATCTCGTTTGTTTCTCCTGCATTTGAAACTGTATCACTTATGTCGCAAGTATCTAAACCTAAATCATTTGATTCGCATGGATTTGAAGCTAATCCTTCTACTTCGCATTGAATTAAAGCTAAATCATGTGTATCGCATGAATTTTCAAGCTAACTAGTTTGATTCGTCTGCATTTGAAGCTATATCACTTATATCCCAAGTGTTTCAAGCTAAATCATTTGTTTCACATGGATTTGAAGGTAAACCTTCTACATCGCATTGATTTGAAGCTAAATCATGTGTTTCGCATGGATTTGAAGCTAACTCATTTGCCTCTCCGGCATTTGAAGCTATATCACTTATATATCAAGTATCTGAAGCAAAATCATTGGTTTCTCGTGGATTTGAAGCTAAACCTTCTACATCACACTGATTTGCTGCTAAATCATGTGTTTTGCATGTATTTGAAGCTGATTCGTTTGATGCGCACGCAGTTGAATCTAAATAACGTATATCACAAGTATTTGTAGCTAAACAATTTGTTTCGCATGGATTTGAATCTAAGCCGTGTACTTCGAATTGAGTTGAAGGTAAATCATGTGTTTCGAATGGATTTGAAGCTAAAGCTTCTACATCGCATTGATTGGAAGCTAAAACATTTGTATCGCATGGATTTACAAGCTAAACCTTCTACATCGCATGGATTTGAAGCTAAATCATGTGATTTGCATGGATTTGAAGCTAAGCCTTCTACATCGCATTGATTTGCAGCTGAATCATGTGTTTCGCATGGATTTGAAGCTAACTCGTTCGTTCCACCTGCATTTGATGCTATATCACTTATATCGCAAGTATCTGAAGCTGAATCATTTATTTCGCATTAATTTGAAGCTTAGCCTTCTACTTCGCATTGATTTGAAGATAAATCTCGTGTATCGCGTGGATATCGATGCTAACTCGTTTGATTCGTCAGCATTTGAAGCTATATCACTTATATCGCAAGTATCTGAAGCTAAATAATTTGTTTCGCTTGGATTTGAAGCTAAACCTTTTATATAGCATTGATTTGAAGCTTAATCATGTGTTTTGCATGGATTTGAAGCTAAACCTTCTACATCGCATTGATTTGAAGCTAAATCATGTGTTTCGCATGGATTTGAAGCTAACTCGTTTGTTTCGCATGCAGTTGTAGCTAAATAATCTATATCACAATTATTTGTAGCCAAACCATTTGTTTCGCATGGATTTGAAACAAAGCCTTCTACTTCGCATTGATTTGAAGCTAAATCACGTGTTTTGCATGGATTTGAAGCTAAACTTTCTACATCGAATTGATTTGAAACTAAATCATGTGTTTTGCTTGGATTCGAAGCTAACTCGTTCGTTTCGCATGCAGTTGAAGCTAAATCATGTCTTTCACAAGTATTTGGAGATGAACCATTTGAATCGCATTGATTTACACATGAGCCTACTACTTCGCACTGATTTGCAGCTAAATAATGTGTTTCGCATGGATTTGAAGCTAAACCTTCTACATCCCGTGGATTTGAAGCTAAAGCATGTGTTTGGCATGGATTTGAAGCTAAACCTTCTACGTCGCATTGATTTGCAGCTGGATCATGTATTTCGCATGGATTTGAAGCTAACTCGTTCGTTTCGCCTGTATTTGAATCTATATCACTTATATCGCGAGTATTTGAAGCTAAATCATGTGTATCGCTTGGATTTGAAGCTAAGCCATCGACTTCGCATTGATTTGAAGCTAAATCATTTGTTTCGCATGGATTCGAAGCTAAACCTTCTACATCGCATTGATTTGAAGCTAAACCTTCTATATCTCATTGATTTGGAGCTAAAACATGTGTTTCGCATCGATTTGAAGCTAACTGGGTCGTTGCCCATGCAGTTAAATCTAAATAACGTATATCACAAGTATTTGAAGCTAAACCATTTGTTTCGCTTGGATTTGAAGCTAAATCTTTCGTTTCGCATGAATTTGAAGCTAAGCCTTCTACTTCGTATTGATTTGAAACTAAATCATGTGCTTCGCATGAATTTGAAGCTAACTCGTTTGTTTCGCATGGGTTTTGATGCTAAGCCTACTAGAACGCACTGATTTGAAGCTAAATCATGTCTTTCGCATGTGTTTGAAGCTAACTCGTTTTTTCCGCCTGCATTTGAAGCTATATCATGCATATCACAAGTACTTAAAGCTAAATCATTTGATTCGCATGGATTTGAAGCTAAACCTTCTACTTCGCATTGATTTGAAGCTAAATCATTTGTTTCGCATGGAATTGAAGCTACCTCGTTTGTTCCTCCAGCTTTTGAAGCTATATCACTTATAGCGCATGGATTTGAAGCTGAACCTACTACATCGCATTGATTTGAAGCTAAATCATTTGTTTCGCATGGATTCGAAGCTAAACCTTCTACATCGCATTGATTTGAAGCTAAACCTTCTATATCTCATTGATTTGGAGCTAAAACATGTGTTTCGCATCGATTTGAAGCTAACTGGGTCGTTGCCCATGCAGTTAAATCTAAATAACGTATATCACAAGTATTTGAAGCTAAACCATTTGTTTCGCTTGGATTTGAAGCTAAATCTTTCGTTTCGCATGAATTTGAAGCTAAGCCTTCTACTTCGTATTGATTTGAAACTAAATCATGTGCTTCGCATGAATTTGAAGCTAACTCGTTTGTTTCGCATGGGTTTTGATGCTAAGCCTACTAGAACGCACTGATTTGAAGCTAAATCATGTCTTTCGCATGTGTTTGAAGCTAACTCGTTTTTTCCGCCTGCATTTGAAGCTATATCATGCATATCACAAGTACTTAAAGCTAAATCATTTGATTCGCATGGATTTGAAGCTAAACCTTCTACTTCGCATTGATTTGAAGCTAAATCATTTGTTTCGCATGGAATTGAAGCTACCTCGTTTGTTCCTCCAGCTTTTGAAGCTATATCACTTATAGCGCATGGATTTGAAGCTGAACCTACTACATCGCATTGATTTGAAGCTAAATCATTTGTTTCGCATGGATTTGAAGCTAAGCCTTCTACTTCGCATTGATTTGAAGCTAAATCATATCTTTCGCATGGAATTGAAGCTACCTCGTTTATTCCTCCAGCTTTTGAAGCTATATCACTTATACCGGAAGTATTTGAAGCTAAATCATATGTGTCGTATGGATTTGATGTTGAACCGTCTACATCGCATTGATTTGAAGCTAAATCTAGTGTATCGCATGGATTTCAAACTAAACCTTCTACATCGCATTGATTTGATGCTAAATCGTGTGTTTCACATGGATTTGAAGCTAACTCGTTTGTTTCGCATGCAGTTGAAGCTAAATCATGTCTTTCACAACTATTTGAAGATGAAAAATTTGAATCGCATGGCTTTGAACCTGAGCCATCTACTTCGCACTGATTTACACCTAAATAATGTGTTTCGCATGGATTTGAAGTTAAACCTTCTACATCCCATGGATTTGAAGCTAAATCATGTGTCTGGTTTGGATTTGAATCTAAACCTTCTACATCGCATTGATTTGCAGCTGAATCATGTGTTTGGCATGGATTTGAAGCTAAACCTTCTACATCGCATTGATTTGAAGCTAAATTATGTGTTTCGCTTGGATTTGAATGTAACACATTTCTTTCGCATGCAGTTGAAGCTATATCACCTATATCCCAAGTGATGGAAGCTCAATCATTTGTTTCGCATGGATTTGAAGCTAAACCATCTACATCGCATTGATTTGAAGCTAAATCATGTGTTTCACATGGATTTGAAGGTAACTCGTTTGTTTCGCATGCAGTTGAAGCTAAATCATGTCTTTCACAAGTATTTGAAGATGAACCATTTGAATCGCATGGCTTTGAACCTGAGCCTTCTACTTCGCACTGATTTGCACCTAAATAATGTGCTTCGCATGGATTTGAAGCTAAACCTTCTACATCCCATGGATTTGAAGCTAAATCATGTGTTTGGCATGGATTTGAAGCTAAACCTTCTACATCGCATTGATTTGCAGCTGAATCATGTGTTTCGCATCGATTTGCAGCTAACTCGTTCGTTTCGCCTGCATTTGAAACTATATCACTTATATCGCAAGTATTTGAAGCTCAATCATTTGTTTCGCATGGATTGGAAGTTAAACCTGCTACTTCGCATTGATTTGAAGCTAAATTATGTGTTTCGCGTGGATTTGAAGGTAACTCATTGTTTCGCATGCAGTTGAAGCTAAATCATGCATTTCACAAGTATTTGAAGCATGGATTCACATGGATTTGAAGCTAAGCCTTCTACTTCGCACTGATTTGAAGAAAATCATGTGTTTCGCGTGGATTTGGAGCTAACTCGTTTGCTTCGAATGCAGTTGAAGCTAAATCATGTATATCACAAGTATTTGAAGCTAAACCATTTGTATCGCATGGATTTGAAGCTCTGCCTTCTACTTCGCATTGATTTGACGCTAAATATTGTGTTTCGAATGGATTTGAAGCTAACTCGTTTGTTTCGCATGCAGTTGAAACTAAATCATGTATATCACAAGTATTTGCAGCTAAACAATTGATTCGCATGGATTTGAAGCTAAGCCTTCTTCTTGGCATTGAATTGAAGCTAAATCGTGTGTTTTGCATGGATTTGAAGCTAACTCGTTTGTTTCCCCTGCATTTGAAGCAATATCACTTATACCGCAAGTTCCTGTGCTAAAGCAATTGTGTCGCATGTATTTGAAGCGAATCCTTCTACTTCGCATTGAGTTGAAGCTAAATCATGTGTTTCGTATGGAGTTGAAGCTAGCTCGTTTGTTTCATCTGCATTTGATGCTATATCACTTATATCGTAAGTATCTGAAGCTAAATCTTTTGTTTCTCATGTATTTGATGCTAAACCTTCTACATCGCATTGATTTGATGCTACATCATGTGTTTTGCATGGATTCGAAGCTATCTCGTTTGTTTCGCCTGAAGTTGAATATATATCACGTATATGACAAGTATTTGAAGCATAACCATTTGTTGCGCATGGAGTTGAAGTTAAGCCTTCTACTTCGCATTGATTTGAAGCTGAATCATTTGTTTCGCATGGAATTGAAACTACCTCGTTTGTTCCTCCTGCTTTTGAAGCTATATCACTTATATCGCAAGTATTTGAAGCTAAATCATATGCGTCGCATGGATTTGAAGTTCAACCTTCTACATCGCATTGATTTGAAACTAAGTCTTGTGTATCGCATGGATTTGAAGCTAAACCTTCTACATCGCATTGATTTGCAGCTAAATTATGTGTTTCGCATGGATTTGAAGCTAACTCGTTTGTTTCGCCTGCAGTTGAATCTACATCACTTATATCGCAAGTATTTGAAGCTAAATCATGTGTATCGCGTGGATTTTGAAGCTAACTCGTTTGTTTCGCATGCAGTTGAAGCTAAATCATGTATATGCAAGTATTTGAAGCTAAACCATTTGTTTCGCATGTATGTGAAGCTAAATCATGTGTTTACCATGACAATGAACCTAAATTATGTGTTGCCCATGGATTTGAAGCTTAATCATGTGTTTTGCATGGATTTGAAGCTAAGTCTTCTACTTCGCATTGATGTGAAGCTAAATTGTGTGTCGCATGGATTTGAAGCTAACTTGCATGTTTCGCCTGTATTTAATGCTATATCATTTATATCGCAAATATTTGTAGGTAAATCATTTGATTCGCATGAATTTGAAGCTAAATAACGTGCTTCGCAAATCATTTGTTTGGCCAGCATTTGAAGCTATATCTTTTACATCGCAAGTATTTGAAAGTTACTCATTTATTTTGCATGGAGTTGAAGCTAAGCCTTCAACCACGCATTGATATGAAGCTAAATCATGTGTTCCGCTTGGATTTGAATCTAACTCGTTTGTTTCTCATGCAGATGAAGCTGATTCATGTATATCACAAGTATTTTAAGCCAAACCATTTGTTTCGCATGGATTTGAAGCTAAGCCTTCTACTTCGTATTGATTTGAAGCTAAATCATTTGTTTCACATGGAATTGAAGCTACCTCGTTTGTTCCTCCAGCTCTTGAAGCTATATCACTTATATCGCAAGTATTTGAAGCTAAATCATATGTTACGCATGGATTTGAAGCTGAACCTTCTACATCGCATTGATTTGAGGCAAAATCTTGTGTATCGCATGCATTTGAAGCTGTATCCCATATATTCGCAAGTATTTGAAGCTAAATCATTCGTTTCGCATGGATTTGGAGCTAAGCCTTCTACGTCGCATTGATTTGCATCTAAATCATGTTTTTCGCATGGATTTGAAGCTAACTCGTTTGTTTCGCATGCATTTGAAGCTGTATCATTTATATCGCAAGTATTTGAAGCTAAATCATTCGTTTCGCATGGACTTGAAGCTAAGCCTTCTAATTCGCACTGTTATAAAGCTAAATAATGTATTTCGCGTGGATTAGAAGCTAATTCGTCTGTTTCGAATGCAGCTGAAGCTAAATCATGTATATCACAAGTATTTGAAGCTAAACGATTTGTATCGCATGGATTTGAATATGAGCCTTCTACTTCGCATTAATTTGAAGCTAAATCATGTGTTTCGCATGGATTTGAAGCTATATCACTTATATCGCAAGTATTTGAATTTAAATCATTTGTTTCGCGCGGATTTGAAGCTAAACCTTCTAATTCGCATTGATTTGCATCTATATCATGTGTTTCGCATGGATTTGAAGCTAACTCGTTTGTGTCGCCTGCATTTGAAGCTATATCATTTATATCGCAAGTATTTGATGCTCAATCAGTTGTGTCGCATGGATTTGAAGATAAGCCTTCTACTTCGCATTGCTTTGAAGCTAAATCATTTGTTTCGCATGGATTTGAAGCTAAGACATCTAGTTCGCATTGATTTGAAGCTAAATCATGAGTTTCGCATTTATTTGAAGCTAAATCATGTATATCGCATGGCTTTTGAAGCTAACTCGTTTGATTCGTCTGCTTTTGAAGATATATCACTTATATCGCAAGTATTTGAAGCTAAATCATATGTTTCGCATGGATTTGAAGCAAACTCGTTTGTTACGTCTGCAGTTGAATCTGTATCACTTATATCACAAGTATTTGAAGCTTAATCAATTGTTCCGCATGGATTTGAAGCTAAGCCTTCTACGTCGCATTGATTTGCACATAAATCATGTGTTTCGCATGGATTTGAAGCTAACTCGTTTGTTTCGCATGCATTTGAAGCTGTATCATTTATATCGCAAGTATTTGAAGCTAAATCATTCGTTTCGCATGGACTTGAAGCTAAGCCTTCTAATTCGCACTGTTTTAAAGCTAAATAATGTATTTCGCGTGGATTAGAAGCTAATTCGTCTGTTTCGAATGCAGCTGAAGCTAAATCATGTATATCACAAGTATTTGAAGCTAAACGATTTGTATCGCATGGATTTGAATATAAGCCTTCTACGTCGCATTGATTTGCATCTAAATCATGCGTTTCGCATGGATTTGAAGCTAACTCGTTTGTTTCGCATGCATTTGAAGATGTATCCCTTATATTCGCAAGTATTTTAAGCTAAATCATTCGTTTCGCATGGATTTGGATTTAAGCCTTCTACGTCGCATTGATGTGCATCTAAATCATGCGTTTCGCATGGATTTGAAGCTAACTCGTTTGTTTCGCATGAATTTGAAGCTGTATCCCTTATATTCGCAAGTATTTGAAGCTAAATCATTCGTTTCGCATGGATTTGGATTTAAGCCTTCTACGTCGCATTGATTTGCATCTAAATCATGTGTTTCGCATGGATTTGAATCAACTCGTTTTTTTTGTCTGCATTTGAAGCTGTTTCATTTATATCGCAAGTATTTTAAGCTTTCTCGTTTGTTTCGCATGCATTTGAAGCAGTATCCCTTATATTCGCAAGTATTTGAAACTAAATCATTCGTTTCGCATGGATTTGGAGCTAAGCCTTCTACGTCGCATTGATTTGCATCTCAATCATGTGTTTCGCATGGATTTGAATCAACTCGTTTCTTTTTGTCTGCATTTGAAGCTGTTTCATTTATATCGCAAGTATTTTAAGCTTTCTCGTTTGTTTCGCATGCATTTGAAGCAGTATCCCTTATATTCGCAAGTATTTGAAACTAAATCATTCGTTTCGCATGGATTTGGAGCTAAGCCTTCTACGTCGCATTGATTTGCATCTGAATCATGTGTTTCGCATGGATTTGAATCAACTCGTTTCTTTTTGTCTGCATTTGAAGCTGTTTCATTTATATCGCAAGTATTTTAAGCTTTCTCGTTTGTTTCGCATGCATTTGAAGCAGTATCCCTTATATTCGCAAGTATTTGAAACTAAATCATTCGTTTCGCATGGATTTGGAGCTAAGCCTTCTACGTCGCATTGATTTGCATCTGAATCATGTGTTTCGCATGGATTTGAAGCTAAACCTTCTACATCGCATTGATTTCAAGCTGAATCATGTGTTTCGCATGGATTTGAAGCTATCTCGTTTGTTTTGCATGCAGTTGTAGCTAAATAATGCATATCACAAGTAATTGCAGCTATACCACTTGTTTCGCATGGATTTGAAGCTAAACCTTCTACTTCGCATTGATTTGAAGCTACATCATTTGTTTCACATGGAATTGTAGCTACCTCGTTAGTTCCTCCAGCTTTTGAAGCTATATCACTTATATCGCAAGTATTTGGAGCTAAATAATGTGTTTCGCTTGGATTTGAAGCTAAACGTTCTACATCGCATTGATTTGAAACTAAATTATGTGTTTTGCTTGGATTTGAATGTAACTCATTTGTCTCGCATGCAGTTGAATCTATATCACATATATCCCAAGTGTTGGAAGCTCAATCATTTGTTTCGCATGGACTTGAAGCTAAACCTTCTACATCGCATTGATTTGAAGCTAAATTATGTGTTTTGCTTGGATTTGAAGCTAACTCGTTTGTTAAGCATGCAGTTGTAGCTAAATAATGTATATCACAAGTATTTGTAACTAAACCATCTGTTTCGCATGGATTTGAAGCTAAGCCTTCTATTTCGCATTGATTTGAAGCTAAATAATTTATTTTGCATTGAATTGAAGCTACCTCGTTTGTTCCTCCAGCTTTTGAAGCTATATCACTTATATCGCAAGTATTTGAAGCTAAATCATATGTGTCGCATGGATTTGTAGCTGAACCTTCTACATCGCATTGATTTGAGGCTAAATCTTGTGTATCGCATGGATTTGAAGCTAAACCTTCTACATCGCATTGATTTGCAGCTAAGTCGTGTGTTTCGCATGGATTTCAAGCTAACTCGTTTGATTAGTCTGCATTTGAAACTATATCACTTATACCCCAAGTGTTTGAAGCTAAATCATTTGCTTAGCATGGATTTGAAGCTAAACCTTCTACTTCGTATTGATTTGAAGCTAAATCGTGTGTTTCGCATGGATTTGAAGCTAACTGGTTCGTTGCCCATGCAGTTAAATCTAAATAACGTATATCACAAGTATTTGAAGCTAAACCATTTGTTTCGCATGGATTTGAAGCTAAATCTATCGTTTCGCATGAATTTGAAACTAAGCCTTCTACTTCGTATTGATTTGAAGCTAAATCATGTGTTTCGTATGGATTTGAAGCTAACTCGTTCGTTTCGTCTGCATCTGAAGCTATATCCCTTATATCGCAAGTATTTGAAGCTAAATCATTTGTTTCGCGCAGATTTGAAGCTAAACCTTTTACATCGCATTGATTTGAAGATAAATCATGTGTTTCGCATGGATTTGAAGCTAACTCATTTTTTTTCCTGCTTTTGAACCTACTTCATTTATATCGCAAGTATTCGAAGCTAAATCAAATGTGTCGCATGGATTTGAAGCTGAACCTTCTACATCGCATTGATTTGAAGTTAAATCTTGGGTATCGTAAGGATTTGAAGCTAAACCTTCTACATCGCATTGATTTGAAGCTAAATCATGTGTTTCGCATGGATTTGAATCTAACTCGTTCGTTTCGCATGCAGTTGTAGCTTAATAATGTATATCGCAAGTATTTGAAGCTAAACCATATGTTTCGCATGTATGTGAAGCTAAGTCATGTGTTTACCATGACAATGAACCTAAATTATGTGTTGCCCATGGATTTGAAGCTTAATCATGTGTTTTGCATGGATTTGAAGCTAAGTCTTCTACTTCGCATTGATTTGACGCTAAATCGTGTGTCGCATGGATTTGAAGCTATCTCGTATGTTTCGCCTGTATTTAAAGCTACATCATTTATATCGCAAATATTTGTAGATAAATCATTTTATTCGCATGAATTTGAAGCTAAAATAACGTGCTTGCAAATCGTTTGTTTGACCAGCATTTGAAGCTATATCTTTTACATCGCAAGTATTTGAATGTTACTCATTTATTTTGCATGGAGTTGAAGCTAAGCCTTCAACCACGCATTGATATGAAGCTAAATCATGTGTTTCGCTTGGATTTGAATCTGACTCGTTTGTTTCTCATGCAGTTGAAGCTCATTCATGTATATCACAAGTATTTTAAGCCAAACCATTTGTTTCGTATGGATTTGAAGCTAACTCGTTCGTTTCGCCTGCATCTGAAGCTACATCCCTTTTATCGCAAGTATTTGAAGCTAAAACATTTGTTTCGCGCAGATTTGAAGCTAAACCTTCTACATCGCATTGATTTGAAGATAAATCATGTGTTTCTCTTGGATTTGAAGCTAAATCGTGTGTTTCGCATGGATTTGAAGTTAACTCGTTTGATTCGTCTGCATTTGGAGCTATATCAGTTATATCGCAAGTATCTGGTGCTAAATCGCTTGTTTGGCATGGATTTGAAGCTAAACCTACTACGTCGCATTGATTTGCAGCTAAACCATGTGTATCGCATGGAGTTGAAGCTAACTCGTTCGTTTCGCCTGCATATGAAGCTAAATCATTTGTGTCGCATGGATTTGAAGCAAAACCTTCTACATTGCAATGATTTGAATCTAAATCTTATGTATCGCATTGATTTGAAGCTAAGCCTTCTACTTCGCATTGATTTGAAGCTGAATCATGTGTTTCGCATGGATTTGAAGCTATCTCGTTTGTTTCGCATGCAGTTGTAGCTAAATAATGTATATCACAAGTAATTGCAGCTAAACCACTTGTTTCGCATGGATTTGATGCTAACTCGTTTGTTTCGCATGCATTTGAAGCTGTATCATTTATATCGCAAGTATTTGAAGCTAAATCATTCGTTTCGCATGGACTTGAAGCTAAGCCTTCTAATTCGCACTGTTTTAAAGCTAAATAATGTATTTCGCGTGGATTAGAAGCTAATTCGTCTGTTCCGAATGCAGCTGAAGCTAAATCATGTATATCACAAGTATTTGAAGCTAAACGATTTGTATCGCATGGATTTGAATATGAGCCTTCTACTTCGCATTAAATTGAAGCTAAATCATGTGTTTCGCATGGATTTGAAGCTAACTCATTTGCCTCTCCTGCATTTGAAGCTATATCACTTATATCGCAAGTATTTGAATGTAAACCATTTGTTTCGCACGGATTTGAAGCTAAACCTTCTAATTCGCATTGATTTGCATCTAAATCATGTGTTTCGCATGGATTTGAAGCTAACTCGTTTGTGTCGCCTGCATTTGAAGCTATATCATTTATATCGCAAGTATTTGATGCTCAATCAGTTGTGTCGCATGGATTTGAAGATACGCCTTCTACTTCGCATTGCTTTGAAGCTAAATCATTTGTTTCGCATGGATTTGAAGCTAAGACATCTAGTTCGCATTGATTTGAAGCTAAATCATGAGTTTCGCATTTATTTGAAGCTAAATCATGTATATCGCATGGCTTTTGAAGCTAACTCGTTTGATTCGTCTGCTTTTGAAGCTATATCACTTATATCGCAAGTATTTGAAGCTAAATCATATGTTTCGCATGGATTTGAAGCAAACTCGTTTGTTACGTCTGCAGTTGAATCTATATCACTTATATCACAAGTATTTGAATCTTAATCCATTGTTCCGCATGGATTTGAAGCTAACGCTTCTACGTCGCATTGATTTGTATATAAATCATGTGTTTCGCATGGATTTGAAGCTAACTCGTTTGTTTCGCATGCATTTGAAGCTGTATCATTTATATGGCAAGTATTTGAAGCTAAATCATTCGTTTCGCATGGATTTGAAGCTAAGCCTTCTAATTCGCACTGTTTTCAAGCTAAATAATGTATTTAGCGTGGATTAGAAGCTAATTCGTCTGTTTCGAATGCAGCTGAAGCTAAATCATGTATATCACAAGTATTTGAATCTAAACGATTTGTATCGCATGGATTTGAATATAAGCCTTCTACGTCGCATTGATTTGCATCTAAATCATGCGTTTCGCATGGATTTGAAGCTAACTCGTTTGTTTCGCATGCATTTGAAGCTGTATCCCTTATATTCGCAAGTATTTTAAGCTAAATCATTCGTTTCGCATGGATTTGGATTTAAGCCTTCTACGTCGCATTGATGTGCATCTAAATCATGCGTTTCGCATGGATTTGAAGCTAACTCGTTTGTTTCGCATGCATTTGAAGCTGTATCCCTTATATTCGCAAGTATTTGAAGCTAAATCATTCGTTTCGCATGGATTTGGATTTAAGCCTTCTACGTCGCATTGATTTGCGTCTAAATCATGTGTTTCGCATGGATTTGAATCAACTCGTTTTTTTTGTCTGCATTTGAAGCTGTTTCATTTATATCGCAAGTATTTTAAGCTTTCTCGTTTGTTTCGCATGCATTTGAAGCAGTATATCTTATATTCGCAAGTATTTGAAACTAAATCATTCGTTTCGCATGGATTTGGAGCTAAGCCTTCTACGTCGCATTGATTTGCATCTGAATCATGTGTTTCGCATGGATTTGAATCAACTCGTTTCTTTTTGTCTGCATTTGAAGCTGTTTCATTTATATCGCAAGTATTTTAAGCTTTCTCGTTTGTTTCGCATGCATTTGAAGCAGTATCCCTTATATTCGCAAGTATTTGAAACTAAATCATTCGTTTCGCATGGATTTGGAGCTAAGCCTTCTACGTCGCATTGATTTGCATCTGAATCATGTGTTTCGCATGGATTTGAAGCTAAACCTTCTACATCGCATTGATTTGAAGCTGAATCATGTGTTTCGCATGGATTTGAAGCTATCTCGTTTGTTTCGCATGCAGTTGTAGCTAAATAATGTATATCACAAGTAATTGCAGCTAAACCACTTGTTTCGCATGGATTTGAAGCTAAACCTTCTACTTCGCATTGATTTGAAGCTACATCATTTGTTTCACATGGAATTGAACCTACCTCGTTAGTTCCTCCAGCTTTTGAAGCTATATCACTTATATCGCAAGTATTTGGAGCTAAATCATGTGTTTCGCTTGGATTTGAAGCTAAACGTTCTACATCGCATTGATTTGAAACTAAATTATGTGTTTTGCTTGGATTTGAATGTAACTCATTTGTTTCGCATGCAGTTGAATCTATATCACCTATATCCCAAGTGTTGGAAGCTCAATCATTTGTTTCGCATGGACTTGAAGCTAAACCTTCTACATCGCATTGATTTGAAGCTAACTCGTTTGTTTCACCTGCATTTGATGCTATATCATTTATATCGCAAGTATTTGAAGCTGAATCATTAGTTTCGCATGGATTTGAAGCTAAGCCTTCTAATTCGCACTGTTTTGAAGCTAAATAATGTATTTCGCGTGGATTAGATGCAAACTCGTCTGTTTCGAATGCAGCTGAAGCTAAATCATGTATATCACAAGTATTTGAAACTAAACGATTTGTATCGCATGGATTTGTAGATAAGCCTTCTACTTCGCATTGATTTGTAGCTAAATCATGTGTTTCCAATGGATATGAAGCTAAATCATGTGTTTCGCACGGATGTGAAGCTAACTCGTTTGTTTCACCTGCATTTGAAGCTATATCATTTATATCGCAAGTACTTGATGCTCAATCAGTTGTGTCGCATGGATTTGGAGCTAAGCCTTCTACCTCGTATTCATATGAAGCTAGGTCGTGTGTTTCGCCTGGATTTGAATTTAACTCGTTTGTGTCGCCCGTATTTGAAGCTATATCACTTATATTCACAAGTATTTAAAGCTAAATCTTTCGTTTCGCATGGATTTGAACCTAAGCCTTCTAATTCGCACTGTTTTGAAGCTAAATAATGTATTTCGCGTGGATTAGAAGCTAATTCATCTGTTTCGAGTGCAACTGAAGCTAAACGATTAGGTATCGCATGGATTTGAAGATAAGCCTTCTACTTCGCATTGATTTGAAGCTAAATCATGTGTTTCCCTTGGATATGAAGCTAAATCATGTGTTTCGCACGGATGTGAAGCTACCGCGTTTGTTTTGTCTGCATTTGAAGCTGTTTCATTTATATCGCAAGTATTTGAAGCTTTCTCGTTTGTTTCGCATGCATTCGAAGCTGTATCCCATATATTCGCAAGTATTTGAAGCTAAATCATTCGTTTCGCATGGATTTGGAGCTAAGCCTTCTACGTCGCATTGATTTGCATCTAAATCATGTTTTTCGCATGGATTTGAAGCTAACTCGTTTGTTTCGCATGCATTTGAAGCTGTATCTTTTTTATCGCAAGTATTTGAAGCTAAATCATTTGCTTCGCATGGACTTGAAGCTAAGCCTTCTAATTCGCACTGTTTTAAAGCTAAATAATGTATTTCGCGTGGATTAGAAGCTAATTCGTCTGTTTCGAATGCAGCTGAAGCTAAATCATGTATATCACAAGTATTTGAAGCTAAACGATTTGTATCGCATGGATTTGAATATGAGCCTTCTACTTCGCATTAATTTGAAGCTAAATCATGTGTTTCGCATGGATTTGAAGCTAACTCATTTGCCTCTCCTGCATTTGAAGCTATATCACTTATATCGCAAGTATTTGAATGTATATCATTTGTTTCGCGCGGATTTGAAGCTAAACCTTCTACATCTCATTGTTTTGAAGCTAAATCATGTGTTTCGGATGGCTTTGAAGCTATCTAGTGTGTTTCGCATGCAGTTGTAGCTAAATAATGTATATCACAAGTAATTGTAGCTAAACCACTTGTTTCGCATGGAATTGAAGCTATCTCGTTTATGTCTCCAGCTGTTGAAGCTATATCACTTATATCGGAAGTATTTGAAGCTAAATCATATGTGTCGTATGGATTTGAAGCTAAAGCTTCTACATCGCATTGATTTGAAGCTAAATCATGTGTTTCGCATGGATTTGAAGCTAACTCGTTTGTTTCGCATGCAGTTGTAGCTAAATAATCTATATCACAATTATTTGTAGCTAAACCATTTGTTTCGCATGGATTTGAAACAAAGCCTTCTACTTCGCATTGATTTGAAGCTAAATCATTTGTTTCGCATGGATTTGAAGCTAAACCTTCTACATCGCATGGATTTGAAGCTAAACCTTCTACATCGCATTGATTTGCAGCTAAATCATGTGTTTCGCATGGATTTGAAGCTAACTCGTTCGTTGCGCATGCACTTAAATCTAAATAACGTATATCACAAGTATTTGAAGCTAAACCATTTGTTTCGCATGGATTTGAAGCTAAGCCTTCTACTGCGCATTAATGGGAAGCTAAATCACGTGTTTTGCATGGATTTGAAGCTAAACTTTCTACATCGAATTGATTTGAAACTAAATCATGTGTTTTGCTTGGATTTGATGCAAACTCGTTTGTTTCGCATGCAGTTGTAGCTAAATAATGTATATCACAAATATTTGTAGCTAAACCATTTGTTTCGCATGGATTTGACGCTAAGCCATCGACTTCGCATTGATTTGAAGCTAAATCATTTGTTTCGCATGGATTCTAAGCTAAATAATGTCTTTCTAATGGATTTGAAGCTAACTCGTTTGTTTCGCATGCAGTTGAAGCTAAATCATGTATATGACAAGTATTTGGAGCTAAACCATTTGTTTCGCATGGATTCGAAGCTAAATAATGTCTTTCTAATGGATTTGAAGCTAACTCGTTTGTTTCGCATGCAGTTGAAGCTAAATCATGTATATGACAAGTATTTGGAGCTAAACCATTTGTTTCGCATGTATGTGAAGCTAAATCATGTGCGTCGCATGGATTTGAAGCTGAACTTTCTACATCGCATTGATTTGAAGCTAAATCTTGTGTATCGCATGGATTTGAAGCTAACCCCTCTACATCGCATTGATTTGCAACTGAATCATGTGTTTCGCATGGTTTTGAAGCCAACTCGTTCATTTCGCATTGATTTGCACCTAAATCATGTGTTTCGCATGGATTTGAAGCTAAATCATGTGTATCGCGTGGATTTTGAAGCTAACTCGTTTGATTAGTCTGCATTTGAAGCTATATCACTTATACCCCAAGTGTTTGAAGCTAAATCATTTTTTTCGCATGGATTTGGAGTTAAACCTTCTACATCGCATTGATTTGCAGCTAAATCATGTGTTTCGCATGTATTTGAAGCTAACTCGTTCGTTGCGCATTCAGTTAAATCTAAATAACGTATATCACAAGTATTTGAAGCTAAACCATTTGTTTCGCATGGATTTGAAGCTAAGCCTTCTACTTCGCATTAATTGGAAGCTAAATCACGTGTTTTGCATGGATTTGAAGCTGAACCTTCTACATCGCATTGATTTGCAAATGAATCATGTGTTTCGCATGGTTTTGAAGCCAACTCGTTCATTTCGCATTGATTTGCACCTAAATCATGTGTTTCGCATGGATTTGAAGCTAAATCATGTGTATCGCGTGGATTTTGAAGCTAACTCGTTTGATTAGTCTGCATTTGAAGCTATATCACTTATACCCCAAGTGTTTGAAGCTAAATCATTTTTTTCGCATGGATTTGGAGTTAAACCTTCTACATCGCATTGATTTGCAGCTAAATCATGTGTTTCGCATGTATTTGAAGCTAACTCGTTCGTTGCGCATTCAGTTAAATCTAAATAACGTATATCACAAGTATTTGAAGCTAAACCATTTGTTTCGCATGGATTTGAAGCTAAGCCTTCTACTTCGCATTAATTGGAAGCTAAATCACGTGTTTTGCATGGATTTGAAGCTGAACCTTCTACATCGCATTGATTTGCAAATGAATCATGTGTTTCGCATGGATTTGTAGCTAACTCGATCGTTTCGCCTGTATTTGAATCTATATCACTTATATCGCAATTATTTGCAGCTAAATCATGTGTTTCGCTTGGATTTGAAGCTAAACCTTCTACTTCGCACTGATTTTAAGCTAAATCATTTGTTTCGCATGAACTTGAAGCTAAACCTTCTACATCGCATTGATTTGAAGCTAAATCATGTGTTTGGCATGGATTTGAAGCTAAACCTTCTACATCGCTTTGATTTGAAGCTAAATCATGTGTTTCGCGTGGATTTGAAGATAACTCGTTTGTTTCGCATGCAGTTGAAGCTAAATCATGTCTTTCACAAGTATTTGAAGATGAACCATTTGAATCGCATGGCTTTGAACCTGAGCCTTCTACTTCGCACTGATTTGCACCTAAATAATGTGTTTCGCATGGATTTGAAGCTAAACCTTCTACATCCCACGGATTTGAAGCTAAATCATGTGTTTGGCATGGAATTGAAGCTACCTCGTTTGTTCCTCCTGCTTTTGAAGCTATATCACTTATATCGCATGGATTTGAAGCTGAACCTACTACATCGCATTGATTTGAAGCTAAATCATGTGTATCGCATGAACTTGAAGCTAAACCTTCTACATCGCATTGATTTGAAGCTAAATCATGTGTTTCGCATGGATTTGAAGCTAACTCGTTTGTTTCGCATGCAGTTGTTGCTAAATAATGTATATCACAAGTATTTGTAACTAAACCATTTGTTTCGCATGGATTTGAAGCTAAGCCTTCTACTGCGCATGGACTTGAAGCTAACTCGTTTTTTCCGCCTGCATTTGAAGCTATATCATGTATATCACAAGTATTTGAAGCTAAATCATGTGTTTCGCTTGGATTTGAAGCTAACCTTCTACATCGCATTGATTTGGAGCTAAATCATATGTTTCTCGTGGATTTGAAGGTAACTCGTTTGTTTCGCATGCAGTTGAAGCTAAATCATGTGTTTCACAACTATTTGAAGATGAACCATTTGAATCGCATGGCTTTGAACCTGAGCCTTCTACTTCGCACTGATGTACACCTAAATAATGTGTTTCGCATGGATTTGAAGCTAAACCTTCTACATCCCATGGATTTGAAGTTAAATCTTGTGTATCGTATGGATTTGAAGCTAAACCTTCTACATCGCATAGATTTGCAGCTGAATCATGTGTTTGGCATGGATTTGAAGCTAACTCGTTCGTTTCGCCTGTATTTGAAGCTAGATCACTTATATCGCAAGTATTTGTAGCTGAGTCACATGTGTCGCATGGATTTGAAGCTAAACCTTCTACATCGCATTGATTTGAAGCTAAATCATGTGTTTCGCGTGGATTTGAAGATAACTCGTTTGTTTCGCATGCATTTGAAGATAACTCGTTTGTTTCGCATGCAATTGAAGCTAAATCATGTCTTTCACAAGTATTTGAAGATGAACTATTTGAATCGCATGGCTTTGAACCTGAGCCTTCTACTTCGCACTGATTTACACCTAAATAATGTGTGTCGCATGGATTTGAAGCTAAACCTTCTACATCCCATGGATTTGAAGCTAAATCATGTGTTTGGCATGGATTTGAATCTAAACCTTCTACATTGCATTGATTTGCAGCTGAATCATGTGTTTCGCATGGATTTGAAGCTAACTTGTTCGTTTCGCCTGCATTTGAAACTATATCACTTATATCGCAAGTATTTGAAGCTAAATCACGTGTTTCGCTTGGATTTGAAGCTAAACCTTCTACATGGCATTGATTTGAAGCTAGATTATGTGTTTCGCTTGGATTTGAATGTAACTCATTTCTTTCGCATGCAGTTGAAGCTATATCACCTATATCCCAAGTGTTGGAAGCTCAATCATTTGTTTCGCATGGATTTGAAGCTAAACCATCTACATCGCATTGATTTGAAGCTAAATCATGTGTTTCACATGGATTTGAAGGTAACTCGTTTGTTTCGCATGCAGTTGAAGCTAAATCATGTCTTTCACAAGTATTTGAAGATGAACCATTTGAATCGCATGGCTTTGAACCTGAGCCTTCTACTTCGCACTGATTTGCACCTAAATAATGTGTTTCGCATGGATTTGAAGCTAACTCGTTTGTTTCGCATGCAGTTGTAGCTAAGTAATGTATATCACAAGTATTTGTAACTAAACCATTTGTTTTGCATGGATTTGAAGCTAAGCCTTCTACTGCGCATGGACTTGAAGCTAACTCGTTTTTTCCGCCTGCATTTGAAGCTATATCATGTATATCACAAGTATTTGAAGCTAAATCATGTGTTTCGCTTGGATTTGAAGCTAACCTTCTACATGGCATTGATTTGAAGCTAAATCATATGTTTCTCGTGGATTTGAAGGTAACTCGTTTGTTTCGCATGCAGTTGAAGCTAAATCATGTCTTTCACAATTATTTGAAGATGAACCATTTGAATCGCATGACTTTGAACCTGAGCCTTCTACTTCGCCCTGATGTACACCTAAATAATGTGTTTCGCATGGATTTGAAGATAAACCTTCTACATCCCATGGATTTGAAGCTAAATCATGTGTTTGGTTTGGATTTGAAGCTAAACCTTCTACATCGCATTGATTTGCAGCTGAATCATGTGTTTCGCGTGGATTTGAAGATAACTCGTTTGTTTCGCATGCATTTGAAGCTAAATCATGTCTATCACAAGTATTTGAAGATGAACTACTTGAATCGCATGGCTTTGGACCTGAGCCATCTACTTCGCACTGATTTGCACCTAAATAATGTGTTTCGCATGGATTTGAAGCTAAATCATGTGATTCGCATGGATTTGAAGCTAACTCGTTCGTTTCGCCTGCATATGAAGCTATATCACTTATATCGCAAGTATTTGAAGCTAAATCATTTGTTTCGCACAGATTTGAAGCTAAACCTTTTACATCGCATTGATTTGAAGCTAAATCATGTGTTTCGCATTGATTTGAAGCTAACTCGTTTGTTTCGCCTGCATTTGAAGCTATATCATTTATATCGCAAGGATTTGAAGCTAAATCATGTGTTTCGCACGGATGTGAAGCTAACTCGTCTGTTTTGTCTGCATTTCAAGCTGTTTCATTTATATCGCAAGGATTTGAAGCGAAGGCTTCCACTTCGCATTGATTTGAAGCTAAATCGTGTGTTTTGCATGGATTTGAAGCTAACCCGTTTGTTTCTCCTGTATTTGAAGCTGTATCATTTATATCGCAAGTATTTGAAGCTAAACCATTTGTTTCGCATGGATTTGAAGCTAAGCCTTCTACTTGGCATTGAATTGAAGCTAAATCGTGTATTTTGCATGGATTTGAAGCTAACTCGTTTGTTTCTCCTGTATTTGAAGCTGTATCATTTATATCGTAAGTATTTGAAGCTAAACCATTTTTTTCGCATGGATTTGATGCTCTGCCATCTACTTCGCATTGATTTGACGCTAAATATTGTGTTTCGCATGGATTTGAAGCTAACTCGTTTGTTTCGCATGCAGTTGAAACTAAATCATGTATATCTCAAGTATTTGCAGCTAAACAATTGATTCGCATGGATTTGAAGCTAAGCCTTCTTCTTGGCATTGAATTGAAGCTAAATCGTGAGTTTTGCATGGATTTGAAGCAAACTCGTTTGTTTCTCCTGTATTTGAAGCTATATCATTTATATCGCAAGTATTTGAAGCTAAAGCATTTGTTTCGCATGGATTTGAAGCAAACTCGTTTGTGTCGCTTGTATTTGAAGCTATATCATTTATATCGCAAGTATTTGACGCTAAATCATTCGTTTCGCATGGATTTGAAGCTAAGCCCTCTACTTCGCATTGATTTGAAGCTAAATCATGTGTTTCTCATGGATTTGAAGCTAACTCGTCTGTTTGGCCTGCATTGAAGCTATATCACTTACATCGGAAGTATTTGATGCCAAAATCATTTGCTTCGCACGGATTTGAAGCTAAACCTTTTACATCGCATTGATTTGAAGCTATATCATGTGTTTCGCTTGGATTTGAAGCTAAATCATGTGTTTTGCATGGATTTGAAGCTAACTCGTTTGTGTCGCCTACATTTGAAGCAATATCATTTATATCGCAAGTATTTGAAGGTAAACGATTTGTTTCGCATGGATTTGAAGCTAAGCCTTCTACTTCGCATTGATTTGAAGTTAAATCATGTGTTCCGCATGGATTTGACACTAACTCTTTTGTTTAGCCTGCATTTGAAGCTATGTCACTTATATCGCAAGTATTTGAAGCTAAATCATTTGTTTCGGGCGGATTTGAAGCTAAACCTTCTTCATCGCAAGGATTCGAAGCTAATTCATGTGTTCCGCTTAGATTTGAAGCTAACTCGTTTGTTTCGTCTGCATTTGAAGCTATATCACTCATATGGTAAGTACTTGACGCTAAATCATTTGTTTCGCACTGATTTGAAGCCATCCTGCTACTTCGCCTTGATTTGAAGCTAAATCATGTGTTTCGCATTGATTTGAAGCTAACCCTTTTCTTTCGCCTGCATTTGAAGCTACATCACTATTATAGAGAGTATTTGAAGCTAAATCATTTGTTTCCCACA
Organism: Megalopta genalis; assembly: GCF_051020955.1. Classification (NCBI taxonomy): domain Eukaryota; kingdom Metazoa; phylum Arthropoda; class Insecta; order Hymenoptera; family Halictidae; genus Megalopta; species Megalopta genalis. The sequence continues at coordinate 432,888 of NW_027476213.1, read as the reverse complement.
GATTTCAATCTAAACCTTCTACATCGCATTGATTTGAAGCTAAGCCTTCTACTTCGCATTGATTTGAAACTAAATCATGTGTATCGCATGGATTTTGCAGCTAACTCGTTTGTTTCGCATGCAGTTGAAGCTAAATCATGTATATCCGAAGTATTTGGTGCTAAACCATTTGATTCGCATGGATTTGTAGCTAAGCCTTCTACTTCATATTGTTATCAAGCTAAATCATGTGTTTCGCATGGATTTGAAACTAACACATTTGTTTCGCAAGCAGTTGAAGCTAAATCATGTACATCACAAGTATTTGAAGCTAAATCATTTGTTCCGCCTGGATTTGAAGCAAAGCCTTTTACTTCGCATTGATTTGAAGCTAAATCATGGTTTTCGCATTGATTTGAAGCTAACTCGTTTGTTTCGCCTGCATTTGAAGCTGTATCATTTATATCGCAAGTATTTGAAGCTAAATCAATCGTTTCGCATGGATTTGAAGCTAAGCCTTCTAATTGGCACTGTTTTGAAGCTAAATAATGTATTTCGCGTGGATTAGAAGCTAACTCGTCTGTTTCGAATGCAGCTGAAGCTAAATCATGTATATCACAAGTATTTGAAGCTAATCCATTTGTTCCGCCTGGATTTGAAGCAAAGCCATCTACGTCGCATTGATTTGCATCTAAATCATGTGTTCCGCATGGATTTGAAGCTAACTCGATTGTTTCGCATGCATTTGAAGCTGTATCCCTTATATTCGCAAGTATTTGAAGCTAAATCATTCGTTTCGCATGGATTTGTATTTAAGCCTTCTACGTCGCATTGATTTGAAACTAAATTATGTGTTTTGCTTGGATTTGAATGTAACTCATTTGTTTCGCATGCAGTTGAATCTATATCACCTATATCCCAAGTGTTGGAAGCTCAATCATTTGTTTCGCATGGACTTGAAGCTAAACCTTCTACATCGCATTGATTTGAAGCTAAATTATGTGTTTTGCTTGGATTTGAAGCTAACTCGTTTGTTAAGCATGCAGTTGTAGCTAAATAATGTATATCACAAGTATTTGTAACTAAACCATCTGTTTCGCATGGATTTGAAGCTAAGCCTTCTACTTCGCATTGATTTGAAGCTAAATAATTTATTTTGCATTGAATTGAAGCTACCTCGTTTGTTCCTCCAGCTTTTGAAGCTATATCACTTATATCGCAAGTATTTGAAGCTAAATCATATGTGTCGCATGGATTTGAAGCTGAACCTTCTACATCGCATTGATTTGAGGCTAAATCTTGTGTATCGCATGGATTTGAAGCTAAACCTTCTACATCGCATTGATTTGCAGCTAAGTCGTGTGTTTCGCATGGATTTGAAGCTAACTCGTTTGATTAGTCTGCATTTGAAACTATATCACTTATACCCCAAGTGTTTGAAGCTAAATCATTTGCTTAGCATGGATTTGAAGCTAAACCTTCTACTTCGTATTGATTTGAAGCTAAATCGTGTGTTTCGCATGGATTTGAAGCTAACTAGTTCATTGCCCATGCAGTTAAATCTAAATAACGTATATCACAAGTATTTGAAGCTAAACCATTTGTTTCGCATGTATTTGAAGCTAAATCTTTTGTCTCGCATGAATTTGAAGCTAAGCGTTCTACTTCGTATTGATTTGAAGCTAAATCGTGTGTTTCGCATGGATTTGAAGCTAACTGGTTCGTTGCCCATGCAGTTAAATCTAAATAACGTATATCACAAGTATTTGAAGCTAAACCATTTGTTTCGCATGGATTTGAAGCTATATCATTTATATCGCAAATATTTGTAGATAAATCATTTGATTCGCATGAATTTGAAGCTAAATAACGTGCTTTGCAAATAGTTTGTTTGACCAGCATTTGAAGCTATATCTTTTACATCGCAAGTATTTGAAAGTTACTCATTTATTTTGCATGGAGTTGAAGCTAAGCCTTCAACCACGCATTGATATGAAGCTAAATCATGTGTTTCGCTTGGATTTGAATCTAACTCGTTTGTTTCTCATGCAGTTGAAGCTGATTCATGTATATCACAAGTATTTTAAGCCAAACCATTTGTTTCGCATGGATTTGAAGCTAAGCCTTCTACTTCGCATTGATTTGAAGCTAAATCATTTGCTTCACATGGAATTGAATCTACCTCGTTTGTTCCTCCAGCTCTTGAAGCTATATCACTTATATCGCAAGTATTTGAAGCTAAATCATATGTGTCGCATGGATTTGAAGCTGAACCTTCTACATCGCATGGATATGAAGCTAACTCGTTTGTGTCGCCTGCATTTGAAGCTATATCACTTACATCGGAAGTATTTGATGCCAAAATCATTTGCTTCGCACGGATTTGAAGCTAAACCTTTTACATCGCATTGATTTGAAGCAATATCATGTGTTTCGCTTGGATTTGAAGCTAAATCATGTGTTTTGCATGGATTTGAAGCTAACTCGTTTGTGTCGCCTACATTTGAAGCAATATCATTTATATCGCAAGTATTTGAAGGTAAACGATTTGTTTCGCATGGATTTGAAGCTAAGGCTTCTACTTCGCATTGATTGGATCCTACATCACGTGTTTTGCATGGATTTGAATCTAAGCCTTCTACATCGCATTGATTTGCATCTGAATCATGTGTTTCGCGTGGATTTGAAGGTAACTCGTTGTTTCGCATGCATTTGAAGCTAAATCATGCATTTCACAAGTATTTGAAGCCGAACCATTAGATTCGCATGGATTTGAAGCTAAGCCTTCTACTTCGCACTGATTTGAAGTTAAATCATGTGTTTCGCGTGGATTTGGAGCTAACTCGTTTGCTTCGAATGCAGTTGAAGCTAAATCATGTATATCACAAGTATTTGAAGCTAAACCATTTGTATCGCATGGATTTGAAGCTCTGCCTTCTACTTCGCATTGATTTGACGCTAAATATTGTGTTTCGCATGGATTTGAAGTTAAACCTGCTACTTTGCATTGATTTGAAGCTAAATTATGTGTTTCGCGTGGATTTGAAGGTAACTCGTTGTTTCGCATGCAGTTGAAGCTAAATCATGCATTTCACAAGTATTTGAAGCATGGATTCGCATGAATTTGAAGCTAAGCCTTCTACTTCGCACTGATTTGACGCTAAATATTGTGTTTCGCATAGATTTGTAGCTAACTCGTTTGTTTCGCATGCAGTTGAAACTAAATCATGTATATCACAAGTATTTGCAGCTAAACAATTGATTCGCATGGATTTGAAGCTAAGCCTTCTACTTGGCATTGAATTGAAGCTAAATCGTGTATTTTGCATGGATTTGAAGCTAACTCGTTTGTTTCTCCTGTATTTGAAGCTGTGTCATTTATATCGCAAGTATTTGAAGCTAAACGATTTGTTTCGCATGGATTTGAAGATAAGCCTTCTACTTGGCATTGAATTGAAGCTAAATCGTGTGTTTTGCATGGATTTGAAGCTAACCCGTTTGTTTCTCCTGTATTTGAAGCTGTATCATTTATATCGCAAGTATTTGAAGCTAAACTATTTGTTTCGCATGGATTTGAAGCTAAGCCTTCTACTTGGCATTGAATTGAAGCTAAATCGTGTGTTTTGCATGGATTTGAAGCTAACTCGTTTGTTTCTCCTGTATTTGAAGCTGTGTCATTTATATCGCAAGTATTTGAAGCTAAACCATTTGTTTCGCATGGATTTGAAGCTAAGCCTTCTACTTGGCATTGAATTGAAGCTAAATCGTGTGTTTTGCATGGATTTGAAGCTAACTCGTTTGTTTCTCCTGTATTTGAAGCTGTGTCATTTATATCGCAAGTATTTGAAGCTAAACCATTTGTTTCGCATGGATTTGAAGCTAAGCCTTCTACTTGGCATTGAATTGAAGCTAAATCGTGTGTTTTGCATGGATTTGAATCTAAGCCTTCTACATCGCATTGATTTGCAGCTGAATCATGTGTTTCGCGTGGATTTGAAGGTAACTCGTTGTTTCGCATGCAGTTGAAGCTAAATCATGCATTTCACAAGTATTTGAAGCCGAACCATTAGATTCGCATGGATTTGAAGCTAAGCCTTCTACTTCGCACTGATTTGAAGTTAAATCATGTGTTTCGCGTGGATTTGGAGCTAACTCGTTTGCTTCGAATGCAGTTGAAGCTAAATCATGTATATCACAAGTATTTGAAGCTAAACCATTTGTATCGCATGGATTTGAAGCTCTGCCTTCTACTTCGCATTGATTTGACGCTAAATATTGTGTTTCGCATGGATTTGAAGTTAAACCTGCTACTTTGCATTGATTTGAAGCTAAATTATGTGTTTCGCGTGGATTTGAAGGTAACTCGTTGTTTCGCATGCAGTTGAAGCTAAATCATGTATATCCGAAGTATTTGGTGCTAAACCATTTGATTCGCATGGATTTGTAGCTAAGCCTTCTACTTCGTATTGTTATCAAGCTAAATCATGTGTTTCGCATGGATTTGAAACTAACACATTTGTTTCGCAAGCAGTTGAAGCTAATGCATGTACATCACAAGTATTTGAAGCTAAATCATTTGTTCCGCCTGGATTTGAAGCAAAGCCTTCTACTTTGCATTGATTTGAAGCTAAATCATGGTTTTCGCATTGATTTGAAGCTATCTCGTTTGTTTCGCGTGCATTTGAAGCTGTATCCCTTATATTCGCAAGTATTTGAAGCTAAATCATGTGATTCGCATGGATTTGAAGCTAACTCGTTCGTTTCGCCTGCATATGAAGCTATATCACTTATATCGCAAGTATTTGAAGCTAAATCATTTGTTTCGCACAGATTTGAAGCTAAGCCTTCTACTTGGCATTGAATTGAAGCTAAATCGTGTATTTTGCATGGATTTGAAGCTAACTCGTTTGTTTCTCCTGTATTTGAAGCTGTATCATTTATATCGTAAGTATTTGAAGCTAAACCATTTTTTTCGCATGGATTTGATGCTCTGCCTTCTACTTCGCATTGATTTGACGCTAAATATTGTGTTTCGCATGGATTTGAAGCTAACTCGTTTGTTTCGCATGCAGTTGAAACTAAATCATGTATATCACAAGTATTTGCAGCTAAACAATTGATTCGCATGGATTTGAAGCTAAGCCTTCTTCTTGGCATTGAATTGAAACTAAATCGTGTGTTTTGCATGGATTTGAAGCAAACTCGTTTGTTTCTCCTGTATTTGAAGCTATATCATTTATATCGCAAGTATTTGAAGCTAAAGCATTTGTTTCGCATGGATTTGAAGCAAACTCGTTTGTGTCGCTTGTGTTTGAAGCTATATCATTTATATCGCAAGTATTTGACGCTAAATCATTCGTTTCGCATGGATTTGAAGCTAAGCCCTCTACTTCGCATTGATTTGAAGCTAAATCATGTGTTTCTCATGGATTTGAAGCTAACTCGTCTGTTTGGCCTGCATTGAAGCTATATCACTTACATCGGAAGTATTTGATGCCAAAATCATTTGCTTCGCACGGAATTGAAGCTAAACCTTTTACATCGCATTGATTTGAAGCTATATCATGTGTTTCGCTTGGATTTGAAGCTAAATCATGTGTTTTGCATGGATTTGAAGCTAACTCGTTTGTGTCGCCTGCATTTGAAGCAATATCATTTATATCGCAAGTATTTGAAGCTAAACGATTTGTTTCGCATGGATTTGAAGCTAAGGCTTCTACTTCGCATTGATTGGATCCTAAATCACGTGTTTTGCATGGAATTGAATCTAAGCCTTCTACATCGCATTGATTTGCAGCTGAATCATGTGTTTCGCGTGGATTTGAAGGTAACTCGTTGTTTCGCATGCAGTTGAAGCTAAATCATGCATTTCACAAGTATTTGAAGCCGAACCATTAGATTCGCATGGATTTGAAGCTAAGCCTTCTACTTCGCACTGATTTGAAGTTAAATCATGTGTTTCGCATCGATTTGAAGCTAACTCGTTTGTTTCGCATGCAGTTGAAACTAAATCATGTATATCACAAGTATTTGCAGCTAAACAATTGATTCGCATGGATTTGAAGCTAAGCCTTCTACTTGGCATTGATTTGAAGCTAAATTGTGTGTTTTGCATGGATTTGAAGCTAACCCGTTTGTTTCTCCTGTATTTGAAGCTGTATCATTAATATCGCAAGTATTTGAAGCTAAACCATTTGTTTCGCATGGATTTGAAGCTAAGCCTTCTTCTTGGCATTGAATTGAAGCTTAATCGTGTGTTTTGCATGGATTTGAAGATAACTCGTTTGTTTCGCATGCAGTTGAAGCTAAATCATGCATTTCACAAGTATTTGAAGCATGGATTCGCATGAATTTGAAGCTAAGCCTTCTACTTCGCACTGATTTGACTCTAAATATTGTGTTTCGCATGGATTTGAAGCTAACTCGTTTGTTTCGCATGTAGTTGAATCTAAATCATGTATATCACAAGTATTTGCAGCTAAACAATTGATTCGCATGGATTTGAAGCTAAGCCTTCTACTTGGCATTGAATTGAAGCAAAATTGTGTGTTTTGCATGGATTTGAAGCTAACCCGTTTGTTTCTCCTGTATTTGAAGCTGTATCATTTATATCGCAAGTATTTGAAGCTAAACATTTGTTCCGCATGGATTTGAAGCTAAGCCTTCTACTTGGCATTGAATTGAAGCTAAATCGTGTGTTTTGCTTGGATTTGAAACTAACTCGTTTGTTTCTCCTGTATTTGACGCTGTATCATTTATATCGCAAGTATTTGAAGCTAAACCATTTGTTTCGCATGGATTTGAAGCTAAGCCTTCTACTTCGCATTGATTGGATACTAATTCACGTGTTTTGCATGTATTTGAAGCTAAGCCTTCTACATCACATTGATTTGAAGCTAAATCATGTGTTTCGCGTGGATTTGAAGGTAACTCGTTGTTTCGCATGCAGTTGAAGCTAAATCATGCATTTCACAAGTATTTGAAGCATGGATTCGCATGAATTTGAAGCTCTGCCTTCTACTTCGCATTGATTTGACGCTAAATATTGTGTTTCGCATCGATTTGAAGCTAACTCGTTTGTTTCGCATGCAGTTGAAACTAAATCATGTATATCACAAGTATTTGCAGCTAAACAATTGATTCGCATGGATTTGAAGCTAAGCCTTCTACTTGGCATTGAATTGAAGCTAAATTGTGTGTTTTGTATGAATTTGAAGCTAACCCGTTTGTTTCTCCTGTATTTGAAGCTGTATCATTTATATCGCAAGTATTTGAAGCTAAACCATTTGTTTCGCATGTATGTGAAGCTAAGTCATGTGTTTACCATGACAATGAACCTAAATTATGTGTTGCCCATGGATTTGAAGCTTATTCATGTGTTTTGCATGGATTTGAAGCTAAACCTGCTACTTCGGATTGATTTGAAGCTAAATTATGTGTTTCGCGTGGATTTGAAGGTAACTCGTTGTTTCGCATGCAGTTGAAGCTAAATCATGCATTTCACAAGTATTTGAAGCATGGATTCGCCTGAATTTGAAGCTAAGCCTTCTACTTCGCACTGATTTGACGCTAAATATTGTGTTTCGCATGGAGTTGAAGCTAACTCGTTTGTTTCGCGTGCAGTTGAAACTAAATCATGTATATCACAAGTATTTGCAGCTAAACAATTGATTCGCATGGATTTGAAGCTAAGCCTTCTACTTGGCATTGAATTGAAGCTAAATCGTGTATTTTGCATGGATTTGAAGCTAACTCGTTTGTTTCTCCTGTATTTGAAGCTGTATCATTTATATCGCAAGTATTTGAAGCTAAACCATTCGTTTCGCATGGATTTGAAGCTAAGCCTTCTAATTGGCACTGTTTTGAAGCTAAATAATGTATTTCGCGTTGATTAGTAGCTAACTCGTCTGTTTCGCATGCAGTTGAAGCTAAATCATGTATATCACAAGTAGTTGAAGCTAAACCATTTGTTTCGCATGGATTCGAAGCTCAACCTCCTACATCGCATTGATTTGTAGCTAAATCATATGTTTCCCTTGGATATGAAGCTAAATCATGTGTTTCGCACGGATGTGAAGCTAACTCGTCTGTTTTGTCTGCATTTGAAGCTGTTTCATTTATATCGCAAGGATTTGAAGCTAAGGCTTCCACTTCGCATTGATTTGAAGCTAAATCGTGTGTTTTGCATGGATTTGAAGCTAACCCGTTTGTTTCTCCTGTATTTGAAGCTGTATCATTTATATCGCAAGTATTTGAAGCTAACTCGTTTGTTTCGCGTGCATTTGAAGCTGTAACCCTTATATTCGCAAGTATTTGAAGCTAAATCATGTGATTCGCATGGATTTGAAACTAACACATTTGTTTCGCAAGCAGTTGAAGCTAAATCATGTACATCACAAGTATTTGAAGCTAATCCATTTGTTCCGCCTGGATTTGAAGCAAAGCCTTCTACTTCGCATTGATTTGATGCTAAATATTGTGTTTCGCATGGATTTTGCAGCTAACTCGTTCGATTCGTCTGCATTTGGAGCTATATCTGTTATATCGCAAGTATATGATGCTAAATCGTTTGTTTTGCATGGATTTGAAGCTAAACCTTCTACGTCGCATTGATTTGTAGATAAATCATGTGTCTCACATGGATTTGTATCTAACTCGTTTGTTTCACATGCATATGATGCTATATCACTTATTTCGCAAGTATCTGAACCTAAATCATTTGTATCGCATGGATTTGAAGCTAATCCATCATTTGAAGCTAACTCGTTGGTTTCGTCAGCATTTGAAGCTATATCACTTATATCGCAAGCATCTGAAGCTAAATCATTTGTTTCCCATGGATTTGAAGCTAACTCGTTTGTTACGCCTGCAGTTGAATCTATATCACTTATATCACAAGTATTTGAAGCTAAATCATTTGTTCTGCATGGATTTGAAGCGAAGCCTTCTACGTCGCATTGATTTGCATATAAAACATGTGTTTCGCATGGATTAGAAGCTAACTCGTTTGTTTCGCCTGCATTTGAAGCTATATCACTCATATCGTAAGTACTTGATGCTAAACCATTTGTTTCGCATAGATTTAAAGCCATCCTGCTACTTCGCGTTGATTTGAAGCTAAATCATGTGTTTCGCATTGATTTGAAGTTAACTCGTTTGTTTCGAGTGCTTTTGAAGATATATCATTTATATCGCAAGTATTTGAAGCTAAATCATTCGTTTCGCATGGATTTGAAGCTAACCCTTTTCTTTCGCCTGCATTTGAAGCTACATCACTATTATAGAGAGTATTTGAAGCTAAATCATTTGTTTCCCACAGATTTCAATCTAAACCTTCTACATCGCATTGATTTGAAGCTAAGCCTTCTACTTCGCATTGATTTGAAACTAAATCATGTGTATCGCATGGATTTTGAAGCTAACTCGTTTGTTTCGCATGCAGTTGAAGCTAAATCATGTATATCCGAAGTATTTGGTGCTAAACCATTTGATTCGCATGCATTTGTAGCTAAGCCTTCTACTTCGTATTGTTATCAAACTAAATCATGTGTTTCGCATGGATTTGAAACTAACACATTTGTTTCGCAAGCAGTTGAAGCTAAATCATGTACATCACAAGTATTTGAAGCTAATCCATTTGTTCCGCCTGGATTTGAAGCAAAGCCTTCTACGTCGCATTGATTTGCATCTAAATCATGTGTTTCGCATGGATTTGAAGCTGACTCGTTTGTTTCACCTGCATATGAAGCTGTATCATTTATATCGCAAGTATTTGAAGCTAAATCAATCGTTTCGAATGGATTTGAAGCTAAGCCTTCTAATTGGCACTGTTTTGAAGCTAAATAATGTATTTCGCGTGGTTTGGTAGCAAACTCGTCTGTTTCGCATGCAGTTGAAGCTAAATCATGTATATCACAAGTAGTTGAAGCTAAACCATTTGTTTCGCATGGATTCGAAGCTCAACCTCCTACATCGCATTGATTTGTAGCTAAATCATATGTTTCCCTTGGATATGAAGCTAAATCATGTGTTTCGCACGGATGTGAAGCTAACTCGTCTGTTTTGTCTGCATTTGAAGCTGTTTCATTTATATCGCAAGGATTTGAAGCGAAGGCTTCCACTTGGCATTGAATTGAAGCTAAATTGTGTGTTTTGCATGGATTTGAAGCTAACCCGTTTGTTTCTCCTGTATTTGAAGCTGTATCATTAATATCGCAAGTATTTGAAGCTAAACCATTTGTTTCGCATGGATTTGAAGCTAAATCATGCATTTCACAAGTATTTGAAGCATGGATTCGCATGAATTTGAAGCTAAGCCTTCTACTTCGCACTGATTTGACTCTAAATATTGTGTTTCGCATGGATTTGAAGCTAACTCGTTTGTTTCGCATGTAGTTGAATCTAAATCATGTATATCACAAGTATTTGCAGCTAAACAATTGATTCGCATGGATTTGAAGCTAAGCCTTCTACTTGGCATTGAATTGAAGCAAAATTGTGTGTTTTGCATGGATTTGAAGCTAACCCGTTTGTTTCTCCTGTATTTGAAGCTGTATCATTTATATCGCAAGTATTTGAAGCTAAACATTTGTTCCGCATGGATTTGAAGCTAAGCCTTCTACTTGGCATTGAATTGAAGCTAAATCGTGTGTTTTGCTTGGATTTGAAGCTAAGCCTTCTACATCACATTGATTTGAAGCTAAATCATGTGTTTCGCGTGGATTTGAATGTAACTCATTTGTTTCGCATGCAGTTGAAGCTATATCACCTATATCCCAAGTGTAGGAAGCTCAATCATTTGTTTCGCATGGATTTGAAGCTAAACCTGCTACTTCGCATTGATTTGAAGCTAAATTATGTGTTTCGCGTGGATTTGAAGGTAACTCGTTGTTTCGCATGCAGTTGAAGCTAAATCATGCATTTCACAAGTATTTGAAGCATGGATTCGCATGAATTTGAAGCTAAGCCTTCTACTTCGCACTGATTTGACGCTAAATATTGTGTTTCGCATGGAGTTGAAGCTAACTCGTTTGTTTCGCATGCAGTTGAAACCAAATCATGTATATCACAAGTATTTGCAGCTAAACAATTGATTCGCATGGATTTGAAGCTAAGCCTTCTACTTGGCATTGAATTGAAGCTAAATCGTGTATTTTGCATGGATTTGAAGCTAACTCGTTTGTTTCGCATGCAGTTGAATCTAAATCATGTATATCACAAGTATTTGCAGCTAAACAATTCATTAGCATGGATTTGAAACTAAGCCTTCTACTTCGCATTGATTGGATCCTACATCACGTGTTTTGCATGGATTTGAAGCTAAGCCTTCTACATCGCATTCATTTGAAGCTAAATCATTTGTTTCGCGTGGATTTGAAGGTAACTCGTTGTTTCGCATGCAGTTGAAGCTAAATCATGTCTTTCACAAGTATTTGAAGATGAACCATTTGAATCGCATGGTTTTGAACCTGAGCCTTCTATTTCCCACTGATTTGCACCTAAATAATGTGTTTCGCATGGATTTGAAGCTAAACCTTCTACATCCCGTGGATTTGAAGCTAAATCATGTGTTTGGCATGGATTTGAAGCTAAACCTTCTACTTCGCATTGATTTGCAGCTGAATCATGTGTTTCGCGTGGATTTGAATGTAACTCATTTGTTTCGCATGCAGTTGAAGCTATATCACCTATATCCAAAGTGTAGGAAGCTCAATCATTTGTTTCGCATGGATTTGAAGCTAAACCTGCTACTTCGCATTGATTTGAAGCTAAATTATGTGTTTCGCGTGGATTTGAAGGTAACTCGTTGTTTCGCATGCAGTTGAAGCTAAATCATGCATATCACAAGTATTTGAAGCCGAACCAGTAGGTTCGCATGGATTTGAAGCTGAGCCTTCTACTTCGCACAGATTTGAAGTTAAATCATGTGTTTCGCGTGGATTTGGAGCTAACTCGTTTGCTTCGAATGCAGTTGAAGCTAAATCATGTATATCACAAGTATTTGAAGCTAAACCATTTGTATCGCATGGATTTGAAGCTCTGCCTTCTACTTCGCATTGATTTGACGCTAAATATTGTGTTTCGCATGGATTTGAAGTTAAACCTGCTACTTCGCATTGATTTGAAGCTAAATTATGTGTTTCGCGTGGATTTGAATGTAACTCATTTGTTTCGCATGCAGTTGAAGCTATATCACCTATATCCAAAGTGTAGGAAGCTCAATCATTTGTTTCGCATGGATTTGAAGCTGACTCGTTTGTTTCACCTGCATATGAAGCTGTATCATTTATATCGCAAGTATTTGAAGCTAAATCAATCGTTTCGAATGGATTTGAAGCTAAGCCTTCTAATTGGCACTGTTTTGAAGCTAAATAATGTATTTCGCGTGGTTTGGTAGCAAACTCGTCTGTTTCGCATGCAGTTGAAGCTAAATCATGTATATCACAAGTAGTTGAAGCTAAACCATTTGTTTCGCATGGATTCGAAGCTCAACCTCCTACATCGCATTGATTTGTAGCTAAATCATATGTTTCCCTTGGATATGAAGCTAAATCATGTGTTTCGCACGGATGTGAAGCTAACTCGTCTGTTTTGTCTGCATTTGAAGCTGTTTCATTTATATCGCAAGGATTTGAAGCGAAGGCTTCCACTTGGCATTGAATTGAAGCTAAATTGTGTGTTTTGCATGGATTTGAAGCTAACCCGTTTGTTTCTCCTGTATTTGAAGCTGTATCATTAATATCGCAAGTATTTGAAGCTAAACCATTTGTTTCGCATGGATTTGAAGCTAAATCATGCATTTCACAAGTATTTGAAGCATGGATTCGCATGAATTTGAAGCTAAGCCTTCTACTTCGCACTGATTTGACTCTAAATATTGTGTTTCGCATGGATTTGAAGCTAACTCGTTTGTTTCGCATGTAGTTGAATCTAAATCATGTATATCACAAGTATTTGCAGCTAAACAATTGATTCGCATGGATTTGAAGCTAAGCCTTCTACTTGGCATTGAATTGAAGCAAAATTGTGTGTTTTGCATGGATTTGAAGCTAACCCGTTTGTTTCTCCTGTATTTGAAGCTGTATCATTTATATCGCAAGTATTTGAAGCTAAACATTTGTTCCGCATGGATTTGAAGCTAAGCCTTCTACTTGGCATTGAATTGAAGCTAAATCGTGTGTTTTGCTTGGATTTGAAGCTAAGCCTTCTACATCACATTGATTTGAAGCTAAATCATGTGTTTCGCGTGGATTTGAATGTAACTCATTTGTTTCGCATGCAGTTGAAGCTATATCACCTATATCCCAAGTGTAGGAAGCTCAATCATTTGTTTCGCATGGATTTGAAGCTAAACCTGCTACTTCGCATTGATTTGAAGCTAAATTATGTGTTTCGCGTGGATTTGAAGGTAACTCGTTGTTTCGCATGCAGTTGAAGCTAAATCATGCATTTCACAAGTATTTGAAGCATGGATTCGCATGAATTTGAAGCTAAGCCTTCTACTTCGCACTGATTTGACGCTAAATATTGTGTTTCGCATGGAGTTGAAGCTAACTCGTTTGTTTCGCATGCAGTTGAAACCAAATCATGTATATCACAAGTATTTGCAGCTAAACAATTGATTCGCATGGATTTGAAGCTAAGCCTTCTACTTGGCATTGAATTGAAGCTAAATCGTGTATTTTGCATGGATTTGAAGCTAACTCGTTTGTTTCGCATGCAGTTGAATCTAAATCATGTATATCACAAGTATTTGCAGCTAAACAATTCATTAGCATGGATTTGAAACTAAGCCTTCTACTTCGCATTGATTGGATCCTACATCACGTGTTTTGCATGGATTTGAAGCTAAGCCTTCTACATCGCATTCATTTGAAGCTAAATCATTTGTTTCGCGTGGATTTGAAGGTAACTCGTTGTTTCGCATGCAGTTGAAGCTAAATCATGTCTTTCACAAGTATTTGAAGATGAACCATTTGAATCGCATGGTTTTGAACCTGAGCCTTCTATTTCCCACTGATTTGCACCTAAATAATGTGTTTCGCATGGATTTGAAGCTAAACCTTCTACATCCCGTGGATTTGAAGCTAAATCATGTGTTTGGCATGGATTTGAAGCTAAACCTTCTACTTCGCATTGATTTGCAGCTGAATCATGTGTTTCGCGTGGATTTGAATGTAACTCATTTGTTTCGCATGCAGTTGAAGCTATATCACCTATATCCAAAGTGTAGGAAGCTCAATCATTTGTTTCGCATGGATTTGAAGCTAAACCTGCTACTTCGCATTGATTTGAAGCTAAATTATGTGTTTCGCGTGGATTTGAAGGTAACTCGTTGTTTCGCATGCAGTTGAAGCTAAATCATGCATATCACAAGTATTTGAAGCCGAACCAGTAGGTTCGCATGGATTTGAAGCTGAGCCTTCTACTTCGCACAGATTTGAAGTTAAATCATGTGTTTCGCGTGGATTTGGAGCTAACTCGTTTGCTTCGAATGCAGTTGAAGCTAAATCATGTATATCACAAGTATTTGAAGCTAAACCATTTGTATCGCATGGATTTGAAGCTCTGCCTTCTACTTCGCATTGATTTGACGCTAAATATTGTGTTTCGCATGGATTTGAAGTTAAACCTGCTACTTCGCATTGATTTGAAGCTAAATTATGTGTTTCGCGTGGATTTGAATGTAACTCATTTGTTTCGCATGCAGTTGAAGCTATATCACCTATATCCAAAGTGTAGGAAGCTCAATCATTTGTTTCGCATGGATTTGAAGCTGACTCGTTTGTTTCACCTGCATATGAAGCTGTATCATTTATATCGCAAGTATTTGAAGCTAAATCAATCGTTTCGAATGGATTTGAAGCTAAGCCTTCTAATTGGCACTGTTTTGAAGCTAAATAATGTATTTCGCGTGGTTTGGTAGCAAACTCGTCTGTTTCGCATGCAGTTGAAGCTAAATCATGTATATCACAAGTAGTTGAAGCTAAACCATTTGTTTCGCATGGATTCGAAGCTCAACCTCCTACATCGCATTGATTTGTAGCTAAATCATATGTTTCCCTTGGATATGAAGCTAAATCATGTGTTTCGCACGGATGTGAAGCTAACTCGTCTGTTTTGTCTGCATTTGAAGCTGTTTCATTTATATCGCAAGGATTTGAAGCGAAGGCTTCCACTTGGCATTGAATTGAAGCTAAATTGTGTGTTTTGCATGGATTTGAAGCTAACCCGTTTGTTTCTCCTGTATTTGAAGCTGTATCATTAATATCGCAAGTATTTGAAGCTAAACCATTTGTTTCGCATGGATTTGAAGCTAAATCATGCATTTCACAAGTATTTGAAGCATGGATTCGCATGAATTTGAAGCTAAGCCTTCTACTTCGCACTGATTTGACTCTAAATATTGTGTTTCGCATGGATTTGAAGCTAACTCGTTTGTTTCGCATGTAGTTGAATCTAAATCATGTATATCACAAGTATTTGCAGCTAAACAATTGATTCGCATGGATTTGAAGCTAAGCCTTCTACTTGGCATTGAATTGAAGCAAAATTGTGTGTTTTGCATGGATTTGAAGCTAACCCGTTTGTTTCTCCTGTATTTGAAGCTGTATCATTTATATCGCAAGTATTTGAAGCTAAACATTTGTTCCGCATGGATTTGAAGCTAAGCCTTCTACTTGGCATTGAATTGAAGCTAAATCGTGTGTTTTGCTTGGATTTGAAGCTAAGCCTTCTACATCACATTGATTTGAAGCTAAATCATGTGTTTCGCGTGGATTTGAATGTAACTCATTTGTTTCGCATGCAGTTGAAGCTATATCACCTATATCCCAAGTGTAGGAAGCTCAATCATTTGTTTCGCATGGATTTGAAGCTAAACCTGCTACTTCGCATTGATTTGAAGCTAAATTATGTGTTTCGCGTGGATTTGAAGGTAACTCGTTGTTTCGCATGCAGTTGAAGCTAAATCATGCATTTCACAAGTATTTGAAGCATGGATTCGCATGAATTTGAAGCTAAGCCTTCTACTTCGCACTGATTTGACGCTAAATATTGTGTTTCGCATGGAGTTGAAGCTAACTCGTTTGTTTCGCATGCAGTTGAAACCAAATCATGTATATCACAAGTATTTGCAGCTAAACAATTGATTCGCATGGATTTGAAGCTAAGCCTTCTACTTGGCATTGAATTGAAGCTAAATCGTGTATTTTGCATGGATTTGAAGCTAACTCGTTTGTTTCGCATGCAGTTGAATCTAAATCATGTATATCACAAGTATTTGCAGCTAAACAATTCATTAGCATGGATTTGAAACTAAGCCTTCTACTTCGCATTGATTGGATCCTACATCACGTGTTTTGCATGGATTTGAAGCTAAGCCTTCTACATCGCATTCATTTGAAGCTAAATCATTTGTTTCGCGTGGATTTGAAGGTAACTCGTTGTTTCGCATGCAGTTGAAGCTATATCACCTATATCCAAAGTGTAGGAAGCTCAATCATTTGTTTCGCATGGATTTGAAGCTAAACCTGCTACTTCGCATTGATTTGAAGCTAAATTATGTGTTTCGCGTGGATTTGAAGGTAACTCGTTGTTTCGCATGCAGTTGAAGCTAAATCATGCATATCACAAGTATTTGAAGCCGAACCAGTAGGTTCGCATGGATTTGAAGCTGAGCCTTCTACTTCGCACAGATTTGAAGTTAAATCATGTGTTTCGCGTGGATTTGGAGCTAACTCGTTTGCTTCGAATGCAGTTGAAGCTAAATCATGTATATCACAAGTATTTGAAGCTAAACCATTTGTATCGCATGGATTTGAAGCTCTGCCTTCTACTTCGCATTGATTTGACGCTAAATATTGTGTTTCGCATGGATTTGAAGTTAAACCTGCTACTTCGCATTGATTTGAAGCTAAATTATGTGTTTCGCGTGGATTTGAATGTAACTCATTTGTTTCGCATGCAGTTGAAGCTATATCACCTATATCCAAAGTGTAGGAAGCTCAATCATTTGTTTCGCATGGATTTGAAGCTAAACCTGCTACTTCGCATTGATTTGAAGCTAAATTATGTGTTTCGCGTGGATTTGAAGGTGACTCGTTTGCTTCGAATGCAGTTGAAGCTAAATCATGTATATCACAAGTATTTGAAGCTAAACCATTTGTATCGCATGGATTTGAAGTTAAATCATGTGTTTCGCGTGGATTTGGAGCTAACTCGTTTGCTTCGAATGCAGTTGAAGCTAAATCATGTATATCACAACTATTTGAAGCTAAACCATTTGTATCGCATGGATTTGAAGCTGTGCCTTCTACTTCGCATTGATTTGACGCTAAATATTGTGTTTCGCATGGATTTGAAGTTAAACCTGCTACTTCGCATTGATTTGAAGCTAAATTATGTGTTTCGCGTGGATTTGAAGGTAACTCGTTGTTTCGCATGCAGTTGAAGCTAAATCATGCATTTCACAAGTATTTGAAGCATGGATTCGCATGAATTTGAAGCTAAGCCTTCTACTTCGCACTGATTTGACGCTAAATATTGTGTTTGGCATGGATTTGAAGTTAAACCTGCTACTTCGCATTGATTTGACGCTAAATATTGTGTTTCGCATCGCTTTGAAGCTAACTCGTTTGTTTCGCATGCAGTTGAAGCTAAATCATGTATATCACAAGTATTTGCAGCTAAACAATTGATTCGCATGGATTTGAAGCTAAGCCTTCTACTTGGCATTGAATTGAAGCTAAATCGTGTGTTTTGCATGGATTTGAAGCTAACTCGTTTGTTTCTCCTGAATTTGAAGCTGTATCATTTATATCGCAAGTATTTGAAGCTAAACCATTTGTTTCGCATGGATTTGAAGCTAAGCTTTCTACTTCGCACTGATTAGAAGTTAAATCATGTGTTTCGCGTGGATTTGGAGCTAACTCGTTTGCTTCGAATGCAGTTGAAACTAAATCATGTATATCACAAGTATTTGTAGTTAAACCATTTGTGTCGCATGAATTTGAAGCTCTGCCTCCTACTTCGCATTGATTTGACACTAAATATTGTGTTTGGCATTGATTTGAAGCTAAACCTTCTACATCACATTGATTTGCAGCTGAATCATGTGTTTCGGATCGATTTGCAGCTAACTCGTTCGTTTCGCCTGCATTTCAAACTATATCACTAATATCGCAAGTATTTGAAGCTAAACCATTTGTTTCGCATGGATTTGAAGCTAACTCGTTTGTTACGCCTGCAGTTGAATCTATATCACTTATATCACAAGTATTTGAAGCTAAATCATTTGTTCTGCATGGATTTGAAGCGAAGCCTTCTACGTCGCATTGATTTGCATATAAAACATGTGTTTCGCATGGATTAGAAGCTAACTCGTTTGTTTCGCCTGCATTTGAAGCTATATCACTCATATCGTAAGTACTTGATGCTAAACCATTTGTTTCGCATAGATTTAAAGCCATCCTGCTACTTCGCGTTGATTTGAAGCTAAATCATGTGTTTCGCATTGATTTGAAGTTAACTCGTTTGTTTCGAGTGCTTTTGAAGATATATCATTTATATCGCAAGTATTTGAAGCTAAATCATTCGTTTCGCATGGATTTGAAGCTAACCCTTTTCTTTCGCCTGCATTTGAAGCTACATCACTATTATAGAGAGTATTTGAAGCTAAATCATTTGTTTCCCACAGATTTCAATCTAAACCTTCTACATCGCATTGATTTGAAGCTAAGCCTTCTACTTCGCATTGATTTGAAACTAAATCATGTGTATCGCATGGATTTTGAAGCTAACTCGTTTGTTTCGCATGCAGTTGAAGCTAAATCATGTATATCCGAAGTATTTGGTGCTAAACCATTTGATTCGCATGCATTTGTAGCTAAGCCTTCTACTTCGTATTGTTATCAAACTAAATCATGTGTTTCGCATGGATTTGAAACTAACACATTTGTTTCGCAAGCAGTTGAAGCTAAATCATGTACATCACAAGTATTTGAAGCTAATCCATTTGTTCCGCCTGGATTTGAAGCAAAGCCTTCTACGTCGCATTGATTTGCATCTAAATCATGTGTTTCGCATGGATTTGAAGCTGACTCGTTTGTTTCACCTGCATATGAAGCTGTATCATTTATATCGCAAGTATTTGAAGCTAAATCAATCGTTTCGAATGGATTTGAAGCTAAGCCTTCTAATTGGCACTGTTTTGAAGCTAAATAATGTATTTCGCGTGGTTTGGTAGCAAACTCGTCTGTTTCGCATGCAGTTGAAGCTAAATCATGTATATCACAAGTAGTTGAAGCTAAACCATTTGTTTCGCATGGATTCGAAGCTCAACCTCCTACATCGCATTGATTTGTAGCTAAATCATATGTTTCCCTTGGATATGAAGCTAAATCATGTGTTTCGCACGGATGTGAAGCTAACTCGTCTGTTTTGTCAGCATTTGAAGCTGTTTCATTTATATCGCAAGGATTTGAAGCGAAGGCTTCCACTTGGCATTGAATTGAAGCTAAATTGTGTGTTTTGCATGGATTTGAAGCTAACCCGTTTGTTTCTCCTGTATTTGAAGCTGTATCATTAATATCGCAAGTATTTGAAGCTAAACCATTTGTTTCGCATGGATTTGAAGCTAAATCATGCATTTCACAAGTATTTGAAGCATGGATTCGCATGAATTTGAAGCTAAGCCTTCTACTTCGCACTGATTTGACTCTAAATATTGTGTTTCGCATGGATTTGAAGCTAACTCGTTTGTTTCGCATGTAGTTGAATCTAAATCATGTATATCACAAGTATTTGCAGCTAAACAATTGATTCGCATGGATTTGAAGCTAAGCCTTCTACTTGGCATTGAATTGAAGCAAAATTGTGTGTTTTGCATGGATTTGAAGCTAACCCGTTTGTTTCTCCTGTATTTGAAGCTGTATCATTTATATCGCAAGTATTTGAAGCTAAACATTTGTTCCGCATGGATTTGAAGCTAAGCCTTCTACTTGGCATTGAATTGAAGCTAAATCGTGTGTTTTGCTTGGATTTGAAGCTAAGCCTTCTACATCACATTGATTTGAAGCTAAATCATGTGTTTCGCGTGGATTTGAATGTAACTCATTTGTTTCGCATGCAGTTGAAGCTATATCACCTATATCCCAAGTGTAGGAAGCTCAATCATTTGTTTCGCATGGATTTGAAGCTAAACCTGCTACTTCGCATTGATTTGAAGCTAAATTATGTGTTTCGCGTGGATTTGAAGGTAACTCGTTGTTTCGCATGCAGTTGAAGCTAAATCATGCATTTCACAAGTATTTGAAGCATGGATTCGCATGAATTTGAAGCTAAGCCTTCTACTTCGCACTGATTTGACGCTAAATATTGTGTTTCGCATGGAGTTGAAGCTAACTCGTTTGTTTCGCATGCAGTTGAAACCAAATCATGTATATCACAAGTATTTGCAGCTAAACAATTGATTCGCATGGATTTGAAGCTAAGCCTTCTACTTGGCATTGAATTGAAGCTAAATCGTGTATTTTGCATGGATTTGAAGCTAACTCGTTTGTTTCGCATGCAGTTGAATCTAAATCATGTATATCACAAGTATTTGCAGCTAAACA
The DNA here is from genome assembly GCF_051020955.1 of Megalopta genalis. Taxonomy (NCBI): domain Eukaryota; kingdom Metazoa; phylum Arthropoda; class Insecta; order Hymenoptera; family Halictidae; genus Megalopta; species Megalopta genalis. The sequence continues at coordinate 412,294 of NW_027476213.1, read as the reverse complement.
ATTCATTAGCATGGATTTGAAGCTAAGCCTTCTACTTCGCATTGATTGGATCCTACATCACGTGTTTTGCATGGATTTGAAGCTAAGCCTTCTACATCGCATTCATTTGAAGCTAAATCATTTGTTTCGCGTGGATTTGAAGGTAACTCGTTGTTTCGCATGCAGTTGAAGCTAAATCATGTCTTTCACAAGTATTTGAAGATGAACCATTTGAATCGCATGGTTTTGAACCTGAGCCTTCTATTTCCCACTGATTTGCACCTAAATAATGTGTTTCGCATGGATTTGAAGCTAAACCTTCTACATCCCGCGGATTTGAAGCTAAATCATGTGTTTGGCATGGATTTGAAGCTAAACCTTCTACTTCGCATTGATTTGCAGCTGAATCATGTGTTTCGCGTGGATTTGAATGTAACTCATTTGTTTCGCATGCAGTTGAAGCTATATCACCTATATCCAAAGTGTAGGAAGCTCAATCATTTGTTTCGCATGGATTTGAAGCTAAACCTGCTACTTCGCATTGATTTGAAGCTAAATTATGTGTTTCGCGTGGATTTGAAGGTAACTCGTTGTTTCGCATGCAGTTGAAGCTAAATCATGCATATCACAAGTATTTGAAGCCGAACCAGTAGGTTCGCATGGATTTGAAGCTGAGCCTTCTACTTCGCACAGATTTGAAGTTAAATCATGTGTTTCGCGTGGATTTGGAGCTAACTCGTTTGCTTCGAATGCAGTTGAAGCTAAATCATGTATATCACAAGTATTTGAAGCTAAACCATTTGTATCGCATGGATTTGAAGCTCTGCCTTCTACTTCGCATTGATTTGACGCTAAATATTGTGTTTCGCATGGATTTGAAGTTAAACCTGCTACTTCGCATTGATTTGAAGCTAAATTATGTGTTTCGCGTGGATTTGAATGTAACTCATTTGTTTCGCATGCAGTTGAAGCTATATCACCTATATCCAAAGTGTAGGAAGCTCAATCATTTGTTTCGCATGGATTTGAAGCTAAACCTGCTACTTCGCATTGATTTGAAGCTAAATTATGTGTTTCGCGTGGATTTGAAGGTGACTCGTTTGCTTCGAATGCAGTTGAAGCTAAATCATGTATATCACAAGTATTTGAAGCTAAACCATTTGTATCGCATGGATTTGAAGTTAAATCATGTGTTTCGCGTGGATTTGGAGCTAACTCGTTTGCTTCGAATGCAGTTGAAGCTAAATCATGTATATCACAACTATTTGAAGCTAAACCATTTGTATCGCATGGATTTGAAGCTGTGCCTTCTACTTCGCATTGATTTGACGCTAAATATTGTGTTTCGCATGGATTTGAAGTTAAACCTGCTACTTCGCATTGATTTGAAGCTAAATTATGTGTTTCGCGTGGATTTGAAGGTAACTCGTTGTTTCGCATGCAGTTGAAGCTAAATCATGCATTTCACAAGTATTTGAAGCATGGATTCGCATGAATTTGAAGCTAAGCCTTCTACTTCGCACTGATTTGACGCTAAATATTGTGTTTGGCATGGATTTGAAGTTAAACCTGCTACTTCGCATTGATTTGAAGCTAAATTATGTGTTTCGCGTGGATTTGAAGGTAACTCGTTTGCTTCGAATGCAGTTGAAGCTAAATCATGTATATCACAAGTATTTGAAGCTAAACCATTTGTATCGCATGGATTTGAAGCTCTGCATTCTACTTCGCATTGATTTGACGCTAAATATTGTGTTTCGCATCGCTTTGAAGCTAACTCGTTTGTTTCGCATGCAGTTGAAGCTAAATCATGTATATCACAAGTATTTGCAGCTAAACAATTGATTCGCATGGATTTGAAGCTAAGCCTTCTACTTGGCATTGAATTGAAGCTAAATCGTGTGTTTTGCATGGATTTGAAGCTAACTCGTTTGTTTCTCCTGAATTTGAAGCTGTATCATTTATATCGCAAGTATTTGAAGCTAAACCATTTGTTTCGCATGGATTTGAAGCTAAGCTTTCTACTTCGCACTGATTAGAAGTTAAATCATGTGTTTCGCGTGGATTTGGAGCTAACTCGTTTGCTTCGAATGCAGTTGAAACTAAATCATGTATATCACAAGTATTTGTAGTTAAACCATTTGTGTCGCATGAATTTGAAGCTCTGCCTCCTACTTCGCATTGATTTGACACTAAATATTGTGTTTGGCATTGATTTGAAGCTAAACCTTCTACATCACATTGATTTGCAGCTGAATCATGTGTTTCGGATCGATTTGCAGCTAACTCGTTCGTTTCGCCTGCATTTCAAACTATATCACTAATATCGCAAGTATTTGAAGCTAAACCATTTGTTTCGCATGGATTTGAAGCTAACTCGTTTGTTACGCCTGCAGTTGAATCTATATCACTTATATCACAAGTATTTGAAGCTAAATCATTTGTTCTGCATGGATTTGAAGCGAAGCCTTCTACGTCGCATTGATTTGCATATAAAACATGTGTTTCGCATGGATTAGAAGCTAACTCGTTTGTTTCGCCTGCATTTGAAGCTATATCACTCATATCGTAAGTACTTGATGCTAAACCATTTGTTTCGCATAGATTTAAAGCCATCCTGCTACTTCGCGTTGATTTGAAGCTAAATCATGTGTTTCGCATTGATTTGAAGTTAACTCGTTTGTTTCGAGTGCTTTTGAAGATATATCATTTATATCGCAAGTATTTGAAGCTAAATCATTCGTTTCGCATGGATTTGAAGCTAACCCTTTTCTTTCGCCTGCATTTGAAGCTACATCACTATTATAGAGAGTATTTGAAGCTAAATCATTTGTTTCCCACAGATTTCAATCTAAACCTTCTACATCGCATTGATTTGAAGCTAAGCCTTCTACTTCGCATTGATTTGAAACTAAATCATGTGTATCGCATGGATTTTGAAGCTAACTCGTTTGTTTCGCATGCAGTTGAAGCTAAATCATGTATATCCGAAGTATTTGGTGCTAAACCATTTGATTCGCATGCATTTGTAGCTAAGCCTTCTACTTCGTATTGTTATCAAACTAAATCATGTGTTTCGCATGGATTTGAAACTAACACATTTGTTTCGCAAGCAGTTGAAGCTAAATCATGTACATCACAAGTATTTGAAGCTAATCCATTTGTTCCGCCTGGATTTGAAGCAAAGCCTTCTACGTCGCATTGATTTGCATCTAAATCATGTGTTTCGCATGGATTTGAAGCTGACTCGTTTGTTTCACCTGCATATGAAGCTGTATCATTTATATCGCAAGTATTTGAAGCTAAATCAATCGTTTCGAATGGATTTGAAGCTAAGCCTTCTAATTGGCATTTTTTTGAAGCTAAATAATGTATTTCGCGTGGTTTGGTAGCAAACTCGTCTGTTTCGCATGCAGTTGAAGCTAAATCATGTATATCACAAGTAGTTGAAGCTAAACCATTTGTTTCGCATGGATTCGAAGCTCAACCTCCTACATCGCATTGATTTGTAGCTAAATCATATGTTTCCCTTGGATATGAAGCTAAATCATGTGTTTCGCACGGATGTGAAGCTAACTCGTCTGTTTTGTCTGCATTTGAAGCTGTTTCATTTATATCGCAAGGATTTGAAGCGAAGGCTTCCACTTGGCATTGAATTGAAGCTAAATCGTGTGTTTTGCATGGATTTGAAGCTAACTCGTTTGTTTCTCCTGAATTTGAAGCTGTATCATTAATATCGCAAGTATTTGAAGCTAAACCATTTGTTTCGCATGGATTTGAAGCTAAATCATGCATTTCACAAGTATTTGAAGCATGGATTCGCATGAATTTGAAGCTAAGCCTTCTACTTCGCACTGATTTGACTCTAAATATTGTGTTTCGCATGGATTTGAAGCTAACTCGTTTGTTTCGCATGTAGTTGAATCTAAATCATGTATATCACAAGTATTTGCAGCTAAACAATTGATTCGCATGGATTTGAAGCTAAGCCTTCTACTTGGCATTGAATTGAAGCAAAATTGTGTGTTTTGCATGGATTTGAAGCTAAGCCTTCTACTTGGCATTGAATTGAAGCTAAATCGTGTGTTTTGCTTGGATTTGAAGCTAAGCCTTCTACATCACATTGATTTGAAGCTAAATCATGTGTTTCGCGTGGATTTGAATGTAACTCATTTGTTTCGCATGCAGTTGAAGCTATATCACCTATATCCCAAGTGTAGGAAGCTCAATCATTTGTTTCGCATGGATTTGAAGCTAAACCTGCTACTTCGCATTGATTTGAAGCTAAATTATGTGTTTCGCGTGGATTTGAAGGTAACTCGTTGTTTCGCATGCAGTTGAAGCTAAATCATGCATTTCACAAGTATTTGAAGCATGGATTCGCATGAATTTGAAGCTAAGCCTTCTACTTCGCACTGATTTGACGCTAAATATTGTGTTTCGCATGGAGTTGAAGCTAACTCGTTTGTTTCGCATGCAGTTGAAACCAAATCATGTATATCACAAGTATTTGCAGCTAAACAATTGATTCGCATGGATTTGAAGCTAAGCCTTCTACTTGGCATTGAATTGAAGCTAAATCGTGTATTTTGCATGGATTTGAAGCTAACTCGTTTGTTTCGCATGCAGTTGAATCTAAATCATGTATATCACAAGTATTTGCAGCTAAACAATTCATTAGCATGGATTTGAAGCTAAGCCTTCTACTTCGCATTGATTGGATCCTACATCACGTGTTTTGCATGGATTTGAAGCTAAGCCTTCTACATCGCATTCATTTGAAGCTAAATCATTTGTTTCGCGTGGATTTGAAGGTAACTCGTTGTTTCGCATGCAGTTGAAGCTAAATCATGTCTTTCACAAGTATTTGAAGATGAACCATTTGAATCGCATGGTTTTGAACCTGAGCCTTCTATTTCCCACTGATTTGCACCTAAATAATGTGTTTCGCATGGATTTGAAGCTAAACCTTCTACATCCCGCGGATTTGAAGCTAAATCATGTGTTTGGCATGGATTTGAAGCTAAACCTTCTACTTCGCATTGATTTGCAGCTGAATCATGTGTTTCGCGTGGATTTGAATGTAACTCATTTGTTTCGCATGCAGTTGAAGCTATATCACCTATATCCAAAGTGTAGGAAGCTCAATCATTTGTTTCGCATGGATTTGAAGCTAAACCTGCTACTTCGCATTGATTTGAAGCTAAATTATGTGTTTCGCGTGGATTTGAAGGTAACTCGTTGTTTCGCATGCAGTTGAAGCTAAATCATGCATATCACAAGTATTTGAAGCCGAACCAGTAGGTTCGCATGGATTTGAAGCTGAGCCTTCTACTTCGCACAGATTTGAAGTTAAATCATGTGTTTCGCGTGGATTTGGAGCTAACTCGTTTGCTTCGAATGCAGTTGAAGCTAAATCATGTATATCACAAGTATTTGAAGCTAAACCATTTGTATCGCATGGATTTGAAGCTCTGCCTTCTACTTCGCATTGATTTGACGCTAAATATTGTGTTTCGCATGGATTTGAAGTTAAACCTGCTACTTCGCATTGATTTGAAGCTAAATTATGTGTTTCGCGTGGATTTGAATGTAACTCATTTGTTTCGCATGCAGTTGAAGCTATATCACCTATATCCAAAGTGTAGGAAGCTCAATCATTTGTTTCGCATGGATTTGAAGCTAAACCTGCTACTTCGCATTGATTTGAAGCTAAATTATGTGTTTCGCGTGGATTTGAAGGTGACTCGTTTGCTTCGAATGCAGTTGAAGCTAAATCATGTATATCACAAGTATTTGAAGCTAAACCATTTGTATCGCATGGATTTGAAGTTAAATCATGTGTTTCGCGTGGATTTGGAGCTAACTCGTTTGCTTCGAATGCAGTTGAAGCTAAATCATGTATATCACAACTATTTGAAGCTAAACCATTTGTATCGCATGGATTTGAAGCTGTGCCTTCTACTTCGCATTGATTTGACGCTAAATATTGTGTTTCGCATGGATTTGAAGTTAAACCTGCTACTTCGCATTGATTTGAAGCTAAATTATGTGTTTCGCGTGGATTTGAAGGTAACTCGTTGTTTCGCATGCAGTTGAAGCTAAATCATGCATTTCACAAGTATTTGAAGCATGGATTCGCATGAATTTGAAGCTAAGCCTTCTACTTCGCACTGATTTGACGCTAAATATTGTGTTTGGCATGGATTTGAAGTTAAACCTGCTACTTCGCATTGATTTGAAGCTAAATTATGTGTTTCGCGTGGATTTGAAGGTAACTCGTTTGCTTCGAATGCAGTTGAAGCTAAATCATGTATATCACAAGTATTTGAAGCTAAACCATTTGTATCGCATGGATTTGAAGCTCTGCATTCTACTTCGCATTGATTTGACGCTAAATATTGTGTTTCGCATCGCTTTGAAGCTAACTCGTTTGTTTCGCATGCAGTTGAAGCTAAATCATGTATATCACAAGTATTTGCAGCTAAACAATTGATTCGCATGGATTTGAAGCTAAGCCTTCTACTTGGCATTGAATTGAAGCTAAATCGTGTGTTTTGCATGGATTTGAAGCTAACTCGTTTGTTTCTCCTGAATTTGAAGCTGTATCATTTATATCGCAAGTATTTGAAGCTAAACCATTTGTTTCGCATGGATTTGAAGCTAAGCTTTCTACTTCGCACTGATTAGAAGTTAAATCATGTGTTTCGCGTGGATTTGGAGCTAACTCGTTTGCTTCGAATGCAGTTGAAACTAAATCATGTATATCACAAGTATTTGTAGTTAAACCATTTGTGTCGCATGAATTTGAAGCTCTGCCTCCTACTTCGCATTGATTTGACACTAAATATTGTGTTTGGCATTGATTTGAAGCTAAACCTTCTACATCACATTGATTTGCAGCTGAATCATGTGTTTCGGATCGATTTGCAGCTAACTCGTTCGTTTCGCCTGCATTTCAAACTATATCACTAATATCGCAAGTATTTGAAGCTAAACCATTTGTTTCGCATGGATTTGAAGCTCTGCCTTCTACTTCGCATTGATTTGACGCTAAATATTGTGTTTCGCATGGATTTGAAGTTAAACCTGCTACTTCGCATTGATTTGAAGCTAAATTATGTGTTTCGCGTGGATTTGAAGGTAACTCGTTGTTTCGCATGCAGTTGAAGCTAAATCATGCATTTCACAAGTATTTGAAGCATGGATTCGCATGAATTTGAAGCTAAGCCTTCTACTTCGCACTGATTTGACGCTAAATATTGTGTTTCGCATGGATTTGAAGCTTACTCGTTTGTTTCGCATGCAGTTGAAACTAAATCATGTATATCACAAGTATTTGCAACTAAACAATTGATTCGCATGGATTTGAAGCTAAGCCTTCTACTTGGCATTGAATTGAAGCTAAATCGTGTGTTTTGCATGGATTTGAAGCTAACTCGTTTGTTTCTCCTGTATTTGAAGCTGTATCATTTATATCGCAAGTATTTGAAGCTAAACCATTAGATTCGCATGGATTTGAAGCTAAGCCTTCTACTTCGCACTGATTTGAAGTTAAATCATGTGTTTCGCGTGGATTTGGAGCTAACTCGTTTGCTTCGAATGCCGTTGAAACTAAATCATGTATATCACAAGTATTTGAAATTAAACCATTTGTATCGCTCGGATTTGAAGCTCTGCCTCCTACTTCGCATTGATTTGACGCTAAATATTGTGTTGCGAATGGATTTGAAGCTAACTCGTTTGTTTCGCATGCAGTTGAAACTAAATCATGTATATCAGAAGTATTTGCAGCTAAACAATTGATTCGCATGGATTTGAAGCTAAGCCTCCTACTTGGCATTGAATTGAAGCTAAATCGTGTGTTTTGCATGGATTTGAAGCTAACTCGTTTGTTTCTCCTGTATTTGACGCTGTATCATTTCTATCGCAAGTATTTGAAGCTAAACCACTTGTTTCGCATGGATTTGAAGCTAAGCCTTCTACTTCGCATTGATTGGATCCCAAATCACGTGTTTTGCATGGATTTGAAGCTAAGGCTTCTACATCACATTGATTTGAAGCTAAATCATGTGTTTCGCGAGGATTTGAAGGTAACTCGTTTGTTTCGCATGCAGTTGAAGCTAAATCACGTCTTTCACAAGTATTTGAAGATGAACCATTTAAATCGCATGGCTTTGAACCTGAGCCATCTACTTCGCACTGATTTGCACCTAAATAATGTGATTCGCATGGATTTGAAGCTAAACCTTCTACATCCCATGGAATTGATGCTAAATCATGTGTTTGGCATTGATTTGAAGCTAAACCTTCTACATCGCCTTGATTTGCAGATGAATCATGTGTTTCGCATCGATTTGCAGCTAACTCGTTAGTTTCGCCTGCATTTCAAACTATATCACTTATATCGCAAGTATTTGAAGCTAAACCATTTGTTTCGCATGGATTTGAAGCTAAGCCTTCTACTTGGCATTGAATTGAAGTTAATCGTGTGTTTTGCATGGATTTGAAGCTAACTCGTTTGTTTCTCCAGTATTTGAAGCTGTATCATTTATATCGCAAGTATTTGAAGCTAAACCATTTGTTTCGCATGGATTTGAAGCTAAGCCTTCTACTTGGCATTGAATTGAAGCTAAATCGTGTGTTTTGCATGGATTTGAAGCTAACTCGTTTGTTTCTCCTGTATTTGACGCTGTATCATTTAAATCGCAAGTATTTGAAGCTAAACCATTAGATTCGCATGGATTTGAAGCTAAGCCTTCTACTTCGCACTGATTTGAAGTTAAATCATGTGTTTCGCATGGATTTGAAGCTAACTCGTTTGTTTCGCATGCAGTTGAAACTAAATCATGTATATCACAAGCATTTGCAGCTAAACAATTGATTCGAATGGATTTGAAGCTAAGCCTTCTCCTTGGCATTGAATTGATGCTAAATCGTATGTTTTGCATGGATTTGAAGCTAACTCGGTTGTTTCTCCTGTATTTGAAGCTGTATCATTTATATCGCAAATATTTGATGCTAACCCATTTGTTTCGCATGGATTAGAAGCTAACCCGTCTGTTTCTCCTGTATTTGAAGCTGTATCATTTATATCGCAAGTATTTGAAGCTAAACCATTTGTTTCGCATGGATTTGAAGCTAATCCTTCTACTTCGCATTGATTGGATCCTAAACCACGTGTTTTGCATGTATTTGAATCTAAGCCTTCTACATCGCATTGATTTGCAGCTGAATCATGTGTTTCGCATGGATTTGAAGCTAACTCGTTCGTTTCTCCTGCATTTGAAACTATATCACTTATATCGCAAGCATTTGAAGCTAAATCATGTGTTTCGCTTGGATTTGAAGCTAAACCTTCTACATCGCATTGATTTGAAGCTAAATTATGTGTTTCGCTTGGATGTGAATGTAACTCATTTGTTTCGCACTGATTTGAAGTTAAATCATGTGTTTCGCATGGATTTGAAGCTAACAAGTTTGTTTCGCATGCAGTTGAAACTAAATCATGTATATCAGAAGTATTTGCAGCTAAACAATTGAGTCGCATGGATTTGAAGCTAAGCCTCCTACTTGGCATTGAATTTAAGCTAAATCGTGTGTTTTGCATGGATTTGAAGCTAACTCGTTTGTTTCTCCTGTATTTGAAGCTGTATCATTTATATCGCAAGTATTTGAAGCTAAACCATTTGTTTCGCATGGATTTGAAGCTAAATTATGTGTTTCGCTTGGATGTGAATGTAACTCATTTGTTTCGCACTGATTTGAAGTTAAATCATGTGTTTCGCATCGATTTGCAGCTAACTCGTTCGTTTCGCCTGCATTTGAAACTATATCACTTATATCGCAAGTATTTGAAGCTAAACTATTTGTTTCGCATGTATTTGAAGCTAAGCATTCTACTTGGCATTGAATTGAAGCTAAATCGTGTGTTTTGCATGGATTTGAGGCTAACTCGTTTGTTTCTCCTGTATTTGAAGCTGTATCATTTATATCGCTAGTATTTGAAGCTAAACCATTTGTTTCGCATGGATTTGAAGCTAAGCCTTCTACTTGGCATTGAATTGAAGCAAAATCGTGTGTTTTGCATGGATTTGAAGCTAACTCGTTTGTTTCTCCTCTATTTGACGCTGTATCATTTATATCGCAAGTATTTGAAGCTAAACCATTAGATTCGCATGCATTTGAAGCTAAGCCTTCTACTTCGCACTGATTTGAAGTTAAATCATGTGTTTCGCGTGGATTTGGTGCTAAATCATGTGTTTCGCGTGGATCTGGTGCTAACTCGTTTGCTTCGAATGCAGTTGAAACTAAATCATGTATATCACAAGTATTTGAAATTAAACCATTTGTATCGCATGGATTTGAAGCACTGCATCCTACTTCGCATTGATTTGACGCTAAATATTGTGTTTCGAATGGATTTGAAGCTAACTCGTTTGTTTCGCATGCAGTTGAAGCTAAATCATGTCTTTCACAAGTATTTGAAGATGAACCATTTGAATCGCATGGCTTTGAACCTGAGCCATCTACGTCGCACTGATTTGCACCTAAATAATGTGATTCGCATGGATTTGAAGCTAAACCTTCTACATCCCATGGATTTGAAGCTAAATCATGTGTTTGGCTTTGATTTGAAGCTAAACCTTCTACATCGCATTGATTAGCAGCTGAATCATGTGTTTCGCATCGATTTGCAGCTAACTCGTTCGTTTCGCCTGCATTTGAAACTATATCACTTATATCGCAAGTATTTGAAGCTAAACCATTTGTTTCGCATGGATTTGAAGCTAAGCCTTCTACTTGGCATTGAATTGAAGCTAAATCGTGTGTTTTGCATGGATTTGAAGCTAACTCGTTTGTTTCTCCTGTATTTGACGCTGTATCATTTAAATCGCAAGTATTTGAAGCTAAACCATTAGATTCGCATGGATTTGAAGCTAAGCCTTCTAATTCGCACTGATTTGAAGTTAAATCATGTGTTTCGCGTGGATTTGGAGCTAACTCGTTTGCTTCGAATGCAGTTGAAACTAAATCATGTATATCAGAAGTATTTGCAGCTAAACAATTGATTCGCATGGATTTGAAGCTAAGCCTCCTACTTGGCATTGAATTTAAGCTAAATCGTGTGTTTTGCATGGATTTGAAGCTAACTCGTTTGTTTCTCCCGTATTTGACGCTGTATCATTTATATCGCAAGTATTTGAAGCTAAACCATTTGTTTCGCATGGATTTGAAGCTAAGCCTTCTACTTCGCATTGATTGGATCCTAAATCACGTGTTTTGCATGGATTTGAAGCTAAGCCTTCTACATCACATTGATTTGAAGCTAAATCATGTGTTTCGCGAGGATTTGAAGGTAACTCGTTTGTTTCGCATGCAGTTGAAGCTAAATCATGTCTTTCACAAGTATTTGAAGATGAACCATTTGAATCGCATGGCTTTGGACCTGAGCCATCTACTTCGCACTGATTTGCACCTAAATAATGTGATTCGCATGGATTTGAAGCTAAACCTTCTACATCCCATGGATTTGAAGCTAAATCATGTGGTTGGCATTGATTTGAAGCTAAACCTTCTACATCCCATGGATTTGAAGCTAAATCATGTGTTTCGCATCGATTTGCAGCTAACTCGTTAGTTTCGCCTGCATTTCAAACTATATCACTTATATCGCAAGTATTTGAAGCTAAACTATTTGTTTCGCATGGATTTGAAGCTAAGCATTCTACTTGGCATTGAATTGAAGCTAAATCGTGTGTTTTGCATGGATTTGAAGCTAACTCGTTTGTTTCTCCTGTATTTGAAGCTGTATCATTTATATCGCAAGTATTTGAAGCTAAACCATTTGTTTCGCATGGATCTGAAGCTAAGCCTTCTACTTGGCATTAAATTGAAGCTAAATCGTGTGTTTTGCATGGATTTGAAGCTAACTCGTTTGTTTCTCCTGTATTTGACGCTGTATCATTTATATCGCAAGTATTTGAAGCTAAACCATTAGATTCGCATGGATTTGAAGCTAAATTATGTGTTTCGCTTGGATGTGAATGTAACTCATTTGTTTCGCACTGATTTGAAGTTAAATCATGTGTTTCGCATCGATTTGCAGCTAACTCGTTCGTTTCGCCTGCATTTGAAACTATATCACTTATATCGCAAGTATTTGAAGCTAAACTATTTGTTTCGCATGGATTTGAAGCTAAGCATTCTACTTGGCATTGAATTGAAGCTAAATCGTGTGTTTTGCATGGATTTGAAGCTAACTCGTTTGTTTCTCCTGTATTTGAAGCTGTATCATTTATATCGCTAGTATTTGAAGCTAAACCATTTGTTTCGCATGGATTTGAAGCTAAGCCTTCTACTTGGCATTGAATTGAAGCAAAATCGTGTGTTTTGCATGGATTTGAAGCTAACTCGTTTGTTTCTCCTCTATTTGACGCTGTATCATTTATATCGCAAGTATTTGAAGCTAAACCATTAGATTCGCATGCATTTGAAGCTAAGCCTTCTACTTCGCACTGATTTCAAGTTAAATCATGTGTTTCGCGTGGATTTGGTGCTAAATCATGTGTTTCGCGTGGATCTGGTGCTAACTCGTTTGCTTCGAATGCAGTTGAAACTAAATCATGTATATCACAAGTATTTGAAATTAAACCATTTGTATCGCATGGATTTGAAGCTCTGCATCCTACTTCGCATTGATTTGACGCTAAATATTGTGTTTCGAATGGATTTGAAGCTAACTCGTTTGTTTCGCATGCAGTTGAAGCTAAATCATGTCTTTCACAAGTATTTGAAGATGAACCATTTGAATCGCATGGCTTTGAACCTGAGCCATCTACGTCGCACTGATTTGCACCTAAATAATGTGATTCGCATGGATTTGAAGCTAAACCTTCTACATCCCATGGATTTGAAGCTAAATCATGTGTTTGGCTTTGATTTGAAGCTAAACCTTCTACATCGCATTGATTAGCAGCTGAATCATGTGTTTCGCATCGATTTGCAGCTAACTCGTTCGTTTCGCCTGCATTTGAAACTATATCACTTATATCGCAAGTATTTGAAGCTAAACCATTTGTTTCGCATGGATTTGAAGCAAAGCCTTCTACTTGGCATTGAATTGAAGCTAAATCGTGTGTTTTGCATGGATTTGAAGCTAACTCGTTTGTTTCTCCTGTATTTGACGCTGTATCATTTAAATCGCAAGTATTTGAAGCTAAACCATTAGATTCGCATGGATTTGAAGCTAAGCCTTCTAATTCGCACTGATTTGAAGCTAAATCATGTGTTTCGCATGGATTTGAAGCTAAGCCTTCTACTTCGCATTGATTTGAAGCTAAATCATTTGTTTCGCATGGAATTGAAACTATCTCGTTTGTTCCTCCAGCTTTTGAAGCTATATGACTTATATCGTAAGTATTTGAAGCTAAATCATATGTGTCGTATGGATTTGAAGCTGAACCTTCTACATCGCATTGATTTGAAGCTAAATCTAGTGTATCGCATGGATTTGAAGCTAAACCTTCTACATCGCATTGATTTGCTGCTAAATCATGTGTTTCGCATGTATTTGAAGCTGACTCGTTTGTTGCACATGCAGTTGAATCTAAATAACGTATAACACAAGTATTTGTAGCTAAATCATGTGTATCGCGTGGATTCTGAAGCTAACTCGTTTGATTAGTCTGCATTTGAATCTATATCACTTATACCCCAAGTGTTTGAAGCTAAATCATTTGTTTCGCATGGATTTGAAGCTAAACCTTCTACATCGCATTTATTTGCAGCTAAATCATGTGTGTCGCATGGATTTGAAGCTAACTAGTTCGTTGCGCATGCACTTAGATCTAAATAACGTATATCACAAGTATTTGAAGCTATTCCATTTGTTTCGCATGGATTTGAAACTCTGCCTTCTACTTCGCATTGATTTGACACTAAATATTGTGTTTCGCGTGGATTTGGAGCTAACTCGGTTGCTTCGAATGCAGTTGAATCTAAATCATGTATATCACAAGTATTTGAAGCTAAACCATTTGTATCGCATGGATTTGAAGCTCTGCCTTCTACTTCGCATTGATTTGACGCTAAATATTGTGTTTCGCACGGATTTGAAGCTAACTCGTTTGTTTCGCATGCAGTTGAAACTGAATCATGTATATCACAAGTATTTGCAGCTAAACAATTGATTCGCATGTATTTGAAGGTAAGTCTTCTACTTGGCATTGAATTGAAGCTAAATCGTGTATTTTGCATGGATTTGAAACCAACACATTTGTTTCGCAAGCAGTTGAAGCTAAATCATGTATATCACAAGTATTTGAAGCTAAACCATTTGGTCCGCCTGGATTTGAAGGAAAGCCTTCTACTTCGCACTGATTTGAAGCTAAACCATATGATTCGCATGGATTTGAAGCTAAGCCTTCTATTTTGCATTGAATTGAAGCTAAATCATGTGTTTCCCTTGGATTTGAAGCAAACACGTTTGTTTCGCATGTAGTCGAATTTAAATCATTTTTATCACAAGTATCTGAATATAACCCATTTGTTTCGCAAGAATATGAAGCTAAACCATGTGTTTCGCATGAATTTGAATCTAAATCATGTGTTTCACATGGATTTGTAGCTAACTCGTTTGCTTCGCATGCAGTTGAAGTTTAGTCATGTATTTCACAAGTATTTGAAGCCGAACCATTTGATTCGCATGGATTTGAAGGAAAGCCTTCTACTTCGCACTGATTTGAAGCTAAATCATGTGTTTCGCTTGGATTTGATGCTACGCCTTCTATTTCGCATTGATTTGAAGCTAAATCACGTGTTCTGCATGGATTTGAAGCTAAATCTTCTACATCGCATTGATTTGAAGCTAAATCAAGTGTTTCACATGGATTTGAAGCTAACTCGTTTGTTTTGCATGCAGTTGAAGCTAAATCATGTCTTTCACAAGTATTTGAAGATAAACCATTTGAATCGCATTGATTTGAACCTGAGCCTTCTACTTCGCACTGATTTGCAGCTAAATAATGTGTTTCGCATGGATTTGAAGCTATACCTTCTACATCCCATGGATTTGAAGCTAAATCATCTGTTTGGCTTGGATTTGAAGCTAAACCATCTACATCGCATTGATTTGCAGCTGGATCATGTGTTTGGCATGGATTTGATGCTAACACGTTCGTTTCGCCTGCATATGGAGCTATATCATTTATATCGCAAGTATTTGAAGCTAAATCATTTGTGTCGCATGGATTTAAAGCAAAACCTTCTACATCGCATTGATTTTATGCTAAATCTTTTGTATCGCATTGATTTGAAGCTGAGCCTTCTACATCGCATTGATTTGAAGCTAAATCATGTGTTTCGCATGGATTTGAAGCTAAATCATTTGTTTCGCATGGATTTGAAGCTAAACCTTCTACATCGCATGGATTTGAAACGAAATCATGTGTTTCGCATGGATTTGAAGCTGAGCCTTCTACATCGCATTGATTTGAAGCTAAATCTTGTGTATCGCACGGATTTGAAGCTAAACATTCTACATCGCATTGATTTGAAGCTCAATCATGTGTTTCGCATGGATTTGATGCTAAGCCTTCTACTTCGCATTAATAGGAAGCTAAATCATGTGTTTCGCGTGGATTTGAAGGTATCTCGTTTGCTTCGCATGCAGTTGTAGCTAAATAATGTATACCACATGTATTTGAAGCTAAATCATTTGTTTCGCATGGATTTGAAGCTAAGCCTTCTACTTCGCATTAATAGGAAGCTAAATCATGTGTTTCGCGTGGATTTGAAGGTATCTCGTTTGTTTCGCATGCAGTTGTAGCTAAATAATGAATATCGCAAGTATTTGTAGCTAAACCATTTGTTTAGCATGGCTTTGAAGCTAAGCCTTCTACTTCGCATTGATTTGAAGCTAAATCATTTGTTTCGCATGGATTTGAAGCTGAACCTTCTACATCGCATAGATTTGAAGCTAAATCTTGTAAATCGCATGGATTTGAAGCTAAACCTTCTACATCGCATTGATTTGAAGCTAAATCATGTGTTTCGCATGGATTTGAAGCTAACTCGTTTGTTTCGCATGCAGTTGTAGCTAAATAATGTATATCACAAGTATTTGTAGCTAAACCATTTGTTTCGCATGGATTTGAAGCTAAACCTCCTACTTCGCATTGATTTGAAGCTAAATCATTTGTTTCGCATGGATTTGAAGCTAAGCCTTCTACTTCGCATTAATAGGAAGCTAAATCATGTGTTTCGCGTGGATTTGAAGGTATCTCGTTTGTTTCGCATGCAGTTGTAGCTAAATAATGAATATCGCAAGTATTTGTAGCTAAACCATTTGTTTAGCATGGCTTTGAAGCTAAGCCTTCTACTTCGCATTGATTTGAAGCTAAATCATTTGTTTCGCATGGATTTGAAGCTGAACCTTCTACATCGCATAGATTTGAAGCTAAATCTTGTAAATCGCATGGATTTGAAGCTAAACCTTCTACATCGCATTGATTTGAAGCTAAATCATGTGTTTCGCATGGATTTGAAGCTAACTCGTTTGTTTCGCATGCAGTTGTAGCTAAATAATGTATATCACAAGTATTTGTAGCTAAACCATTTGTTTCGCATGGATTTGAAGCTAAACCTCCTACTTCGCATTGATTTGAAGCTAAATCATTTGTTTCGCATGGATTTGAAGCTAAACCTTCTACATCAAATTGATTTGAAGCTAAATCATTTGTTTCGCGTGGATTAGAAGGCAACTCGTTTGTTTCGCATGCAGTTGAAGCTATATCACCTTTTTCCCAAGTGCTTGAAGCACAATCATTTGTATCGCATGGATTTGAAGCTAAGCCTTCTACTTCGCATTGATTTGAAGCTAAATCATTTGTTTCGCATGGATTTGAAGCTAAACCTTCTACATCAAATTGATTTGAAGCTAAATCATGTGTTTCGCGTGGATTTGAAGGTAACTCGTTTGTTTCGCATGCAGTTGAGGCTATATCACTTATAGCCCAAGTGCTTGAAGCTCAATCATTTGTATCGCATGGTTTTGATGCTAAACCTTCTACATCGCATTGATTTGTAGCTAAATCATGTTTTTCACATGTATTTGAAGCTATCTCGTTTGTTTCGTATGCAGTTGTAGCTAAATAATGTATATCACAAGTATTTGTAGCTAAACCATTTGTTTCGCATGGATTTGAAGCTAAGCCCTCTACTTCGCATTGATTTGAAACTAAATCATTTGTTTCGCATGGAATTGAAGCTACTTCGTTTGTTCCTCCAGCTTTTGAAGCTATATCACTTATATCGCAAGTATTTGAAGCTAAATCATGTGCGTCGCATGGATTTGAAGCTGAACTTTCTACATCGCATTGATTTGAATCTAAATCTTGTGTATCGCATGGATTTGAAACTAAACCCTCTACATCGCATTGATTTGAAGCTAAATCATTTGTTTCGCATGGATTTGATGCTAAACCTTCTACATCGCACGGATTTGCAGCTAAACCTTGTACATCGCATTGATTTGCAGGTAAATCATGTGTTTCGCATGGATTTGAAGCTAACTCGTTTGTTTCGCATGCAGTTGTAGCTAAATATTGTATATCACAAGTATTTGTAGCTAAACCATTTGTTTCGCATGGATTTGAAGCTAAGCCTTTTACTTCGCATTGATTTGAAGCTAAATCATATGTTTCGCATAGAATTGAAGCTACCTCGTTTGTTCATCCTGCTTTTGAATCTATATCACTTATATCGCAAGTATTTGTAGCTAAAACATTTGTTTCGCATGGATTTGGAGCTAAGCCTTCTACTACGCATTGATTTGAAGCTAAGTCATTTGTTTTGCATGGATGTGAAGCTAAATAATGCGTATCGCGTGGATCTGAAGCTAACTCGTTTGTTTCGCATGCAGTTGTAGCTAAATAATGTATATCACAAGTATTTGTAGCTAAACCATTTGTTTAGCATGGCTTTGAAGCTAAGCCTTCTACTTCGCATTGATTTGAAGCTAAATCATTTGTTTCGCATGGATTTGAAGCTGAACCTTCTACATCAAATTGATTTGAAGCTAAATCATTTGTTTCGCGTGGATTAGAAGGCAACTCGTTTGTTTCGCATGCAGTTGAAGCTATATCACCTTTTTCCCAAGTGCTTGAAGCTCAATCATTTGTATCGCATGGATTTGAAGCTAAGCCTTCTACTTCGCATTGATTTGAAGCTAAATCATTTGTTTCGCATGGATTTGAAGCTAAACCTTCTACATCAAATTGATTTGAAGCTAAATCATGTGTTTCGCGTGGATTTGAAGGTAACTCGTTTGTTTCGCATGCAGTTGAAGCTAAATCATGTCTTTCACAAGTATTTGAAGATAAACCATTTGAATCGCATGGCTTTGAAGCTGAGCCTTCTACATCGCACCGATTTGCACCTAAATAATGTGTTTCGCATGGATTTGAAGATAAACCTTCTACATCCCATGGATTTGAAGCTAAATCATGTGTTTGGCATGGATTTGAAGCTAAGCCTTCTACTTCGCATTGATTGGATCCTAAATCACGTGTTTTGCTTGGATTTGAATCTAAGCCTTCTACATCGCATTGATTTGCAGCTGAATCATGTGTTTTGCATGGATTTTAAGCTAATTCGTTCGTTTCTCCTGCATTTGAAACTATATCACTTATATCACAAGTATTTGTAGCTAAACCATTTGTTTCGCATGGATTTGAAGCAAAGCCTCCTACTTGGCATTGAATTGAAGCTAAATCGTGTGTTTTGCATGGATTTGAAGCTAACTCGTTTTTTCCGCCTGCATTTGAAGCTATATCATGTATATCACAAGTATTTGAAGCTAACTCATTTGATTCGCATGGATTTGAAGCGAAACCTTCTACATCGTATTGTTTTGAAGCTAAATCATGTGTTTCGCATGGATTTCAAGCTATCTAGTGTGTTTCGCATGCAGTTGTAGCTAAATAATGTATATCACACTTAATTGTAGCTAAACCACTTGTTTCGCATGGATTTGAAGCTAAACCTTCTACTTCGCATTGATTTGAAGCTAAATCATTCATTTCGCATGGAATTGAAGCTACCTCGTTTGTTCCTCCTGCTTTTGAAGCTATATCACTTATATCGCATGGATTTGAAGCTGAAACTACTACATCGCATTGATTTGAAGCTAAATCATTTGTTTCGCATGGATTTGAAGCTAACTCGTTTGTTTCGCATGCAGTTGAAGCTAAATCATGCATTTCACAAGTATTTGAAGCATGGATTCGCATGAATTTGAAGCTAAGCCGTCTACTTCGCACTGATTTGACGCTAAATATTGTGTTTCGCATGGATTTGAAGCTAACTCATTTGTTTCGCATGCAGTTGAAACTAAATCATGTATATCACAAGTATTTGCAGCTAAACAATTGATTCGCATGGATTTGAAGCTAAGCCTTCTACTTGGCATTGAATTGAAGCTAAATCGTGTATTTTGCATGGATTTGAAGCTAACTCGTTTGTTTCTCCTGTATTTGAAGCTGTATCATTTATATCGCAAGTATTTGAAGCTAAACCATTTGTTTCGCATGGATTTGAAGCTAAGCCTTCTACTTCGCATTGATTGGATCCTAAATCACGTGTTTTGCATGGATTTGAAGCTAAGCCTTCTACATCACATTGATTTGAAGCTAAATCATGTGTTTCGCGTGGATTTGAATGTAACTCATTTATTTCGCATGCAGTTGAAGCTATATCACATATATCCCAAGTGTAGGAAGCTCAATCATTTGTCTCGCATGGATTTGAAGCTAAACCTGCTACTTCGCATTGATTTGAAGCTAAATTATGTGTTTCTGGTGGATTTGAAGGTAACTCGTTGTTTCGCATGCAGTTGAAGCTAAATCATGCATTTCACAAGTATTTGAAGCCGAACCATTAGATTCGCATGGATTTGAAGCTAAGCCTTCTACATCACATTGATTTGAAGCTAAATCATGTGTTTCGCGTCGATTTGAATGTAACTCATTTGTTTCGCAATGCAGTTGAAGCTATATCACCTATATCCCAAGTGTAGGAAGCTCAATCATTTGTTTCGCATGGATTTGAAGCTAAACCTGCTACTTCGCATTGATTTGAAGCTAAATTATGTGTTTCTTGTGGATTTGAAGGTAACTCGTTGTTTCGCATGCAGTTGAAGCTAAATCATGCATTTCACAAGTATTTGAAGCCGAACCATTAGATTCGCATGGATTTGAAGATAAGCCTTCTAGTTCGCACTGATTTGAAGTTAAATCATGTGTTTCGCGTGGATTTGGAGCTAACTCGTTTGCTTCGAATGCAGTTGAAGCTAAATCATGTATATCACAAGTATTTGAAGCTAAACCATTTGTATCGCATGGATTTGAAGCTCTGCCTTCTACTTCGCATTGATTTGACGCTAAATATTGTATTTCGCATGGATTTGTAGTTAAACCTGCTACTTCGCATCGATTTGAAGCTATATTATGTGTTTCGCGTGGATTTGAAGGTAACTCGTTGTTTCGCATGCAGTTGAACCTAAATCATGCATTTCACAAGTATTTGAAGCATGGATTCGCATGAATTTGAAGCTAAGCCTTCTACTTCGCACTGATTTGACGCTAAATATTGTGTTTCGCATGGATTTGAAGCTAACTCGTTTGTTTCGCATGCAGTTGAAACTAAATCATGTATATCACAAGTATTTGCAGCTAAACAATTGATTCGAATGGATTTGAAGCTAAGCCTTCTACTTGGCATTGAATTGAAGCTAAATCGTGTATTTTGCATGGATTTGAAGCTAACTCGTTTGTTTCTCCTGTATTTGAAGCTGTATCATTTATATCGCAAGTATTTGAAGCTAAACCATTTGTTTCGCATGGATTTGTAGCTAAGCCTTCTACTTGGCATTGAATTGAAGCTAAATCATGTGTTTTGCATGGATTTGCAGCTAACTCGTTTGTTTCTCCTGTATTTGACGCTGTATCATTTATATCGCAAGTATTTGAAGCTAAACCATTTGTTTCGCATGGATTTGAAGCTAAACCTTCTACATCGCATTGATTTTAAGCTAAATCATGTGTTTCGCATGGATTTGAAGCTCTGCCTTCTACTTTGCATTGATTTGACGCTAAATATTGTGTTTCGCATCGATTTGAAGCTAAGCCTTCTACTTGGCATTGAATTGAAGCTAAATCATGTGTTTTGCATGGATTTGCAGCTAACTCGTTTGTTTCTCCTGTATTTGACGCTGTATCATTTATATCGCAAGTATTTGAAGCTAAACCATTTGTTTCGCATGGATTTGAAGCTAAACCTTCTACATCGCATTGATTTTAAGCTAAATCATGTGTTTCGCATGGATTTGAAGCTAAACCTGCTACATCGCATGGATTTGAAACTAAACCTTCTACATCGCACTGATTTGAAATTAAATCATGTGTTTCGCGTGGATTTGGAGCTAACTCGTTTGTTTCGCATGCAGTTGAAACTGAATCATGTATATCACAAGTATTTGCCGCTTATCAATTGATTCGCATGGATTTGAAGCTAAGCCTTCTACTTGGCTTTGAATTGAAGCTAAATCGTGTATTTTGCATGGATTTGAAGCTAACTCGTTTGTTTCTCCTGTATTTGAGGCTGTATCATTTATATCACAAGTATTTGAAGCTAAACTATTTGTTTCGCATGGATTTGAAGCAAAGCCTCCTACTTGGCATTGAATTGAAGCTAAATCGTGTGTTTTGCATGGATTTGAAGCTAACTCGTTTGTTTCTCCTGTATTTGACGCTGTATCATTTATATCGCAAGTATTTGAAGCTAAACCATTAGATTCGCATGGATTTGAAGCTAAGCCTTCTACTTCGCACTGATTTGAAGTTAAATCATGTGTTTCGCGTGGATTTGGAGCTAACTCGTTTGCTTCGAATGCAGTTGAGGCTAAATCATGTATATCACAAGTATTTGAAGCTAAACCATTTGTATCGCATGGATTTGAAGCTCTGCCTTCTACTTTGCATTGATTTGACGCTAAATATTGTGTTTCGCATCGATTTGAAGCTAACTCGTTTGTTTCGCATGCAGTTGAAACTAAATCATGTATATCACAAGTATTTGCAGCTAAACAATTGATTCGCATGGATTTGAAACTAAGCCTTCTACTTGGCATTGAATTGAAGCTAAATCGTGTGTTTTGCATGGATTTGAAGCTAACCCGTTTGTTTCTCATGTATTTGACGCTGTATCATTTATATCGCAAGTATTTGAAGCTAAACCATTTGTTTCGCATGGATTTGAAGCTAAGCCTTCTACTTCGCATCGATTGGATACTAAATCACGTGTTTTGCATGGATTTGAAGCTAAGCCTTCTACATCACATTGATTTGAAGCTAAATCATGTGTTTCGCGTCGATTTGAATGTAACTCATTTGTTTCGCAATGCAGTTGAAGCTATATCACCTATATCCCAAGTGTAGGAAGCTCAATCATTTGTTTCGCATGGATTTGAAGCTAAACCTGCTACTTCGCAATGATTTGAAGCTAAATTATGTGTTTCTTGTGGATTTGAAGGTAACTCGTTGTTTCGCATGCAGTTGAAGCTAAATCATGCATTTCACAAGTATTTGAAGCCGAACCATTAGATTCGCATGGATTTGAAGATAAGCCTTCTACTTCGCACTGATTTGAAGTTAAATCATGTGTTTCGCGTGGATTTGGAGCTAACTCGTTTGCTTCGAATGCAGTTGAAGCTAAATCATGTATATCACAAGTATTTGAAGCTAAACCATTTGTATCGCATGGATTTGAAGCTCTGCCTTCTACTTCGCATTGATTTGACGCTAAATATTGTATTTCGCATGGATTTGTAGTTAAACCTGCTACTTCGCATCGATTTGAAGCTATATTATGTGTTTCGCGTGGATTTGAAGGTAACTCGTTGTTTCGCATGCAGTTGAACCTAAATCATGCATTTCACAAGTATTTGAAGCATGGATTCGCATGAATTTGAAGCTAAGCCTTCTACTTCGCACTGATTTGACGCTAAATATTGTGTTTCGCATGGATTTGAAGCTAACTCGTTTGTTTCGCATGCAGTTGAAACTAAATCATGTATATCACAAGTATTTGCAGCTAAACAATTGATTCGAATGGATTTGAAGCTAAGCCTTCTACTTGGCATTGAATTGAAGCTAAATCGTGTATTTTGCATGGATTTGAAGCTAACTCGTTTGTTTCTCCTGTATTTGAAGCTGTATCATTTATATCGCAAGTATTTGAAGCTAAACCATTTGTTTCGCATGGATTTGAAGCTAAACCTTCTACATCGCATTGATTTTAAGCTAAATCATGTGTTTCGCATGGATTTGAAGCTAACTCGTTTGTTTCGCATGCAGTTGTAGCTAAATAATCTATATCACAATTATTTGTAGCTAAACCATTTGTTTCGCGTGGATTTGAAAAAAGCCTTCTACTTCGTATTGATTTGAGGCTAAATCATTTGTTTCGCATGGATTTGAAGCTAAACCTGCTACATCGCATGGATTTGAAACTAAACCTTCTACATCGCACTGATTTGAAGTTAAATCATGTGTTTCGCGTGGATTTGGAGCTAACTCGTTTGTTTCGCATGCAGTTGAAACTGAATCATGTATATCACAAGTATTTGCAGCTAAACAATTGATTCGCATGGATTTGAAGCTAAGCCTTCTACTTGGCTTTGAATTGAAGCTAAATCGTGTATTTTGCATGGATTTGAAGCTAACTCGTTTGTTTCTCCTGTATTTGAAGCTGTATCATTTATATCACAAGTATTTGAAGCTAAACCACTTGTTTTGCATGGATTTGAATCTAAGCCTTCTACATCGCATTGATTTGCAGCTGAATCATGTGTTTCGCATGGATTTGAAGCTAACTCGTTCTTTTCTCCTGCATTTGAAACTATATCACTTATATCGCAAGTATTTGAAGCTAAATCATGTGTTTCGCTTGGATTTGAATGCAACTCATTTGTTTCGCATGCAGTTGAAGCTATATCACCTATATCCCAAGTGTAGGAAGCTCAATCATTTGTTTCTCATGGATTTGAAGCTAAACCTGCTACTTCGCATTGATTGGAAGCTAAATTATGTCTTTCGCGTGGATTTGAAGGTAACTCGTTGTTTCGCATGCAGTTGAAGCTAAATCATGCATTTCACAAGTATTTGAAGCCGAACCATTAGATTCGCATGGATTTGAAGCTAAGCCTTCTACTTCGCACTGATTTGAAGTTAAATCATGTGTTTCGCGGGGATTTGGACCTAACTCGTTTGCTTCGAATGCAGTTGAAGCTAAATCATGTGTATCACAAGTATTTGAAGCTAAACCATTTGTTTCGCATGGATTTGAAGCAAAGCCTCCTACTTGGCATTGAATTGAAGCTAAATCGTGTGTTTTGCATGGATTTGAAGCTAACTCGTTTGTTTCTCCTGTATTTGAAGCTATATCATTTATATCGCAAGTATTTGAAGCTAAAGCATTTGTTTCGCATGGATTTGAAGCTAAGCCTTCTACTTCGCAATGATTGGATCCTAAATCACGTGTTTTGCGTGGATTTGAATCTAAGCCTTCTACATCGCATTGATTTGCAGCTGAATCATGTGTTTCGCATGGATTTGAAGCTAACTCGTTCGTTTCTGCTGCATTTGAAACTATATCACTTGTATCGCAAGTATTTGAAGCTAAATCATGTGTTTCGCTTGGATTTGAAGCTAAACCTTCTACATCGCATTGATTTGAAGCTAAATTATGTGTTCCGCTTGGATTTGAATGTAACTCATTTGTTTCGCACTGATTTGAAGTTAAATCATGTGTTTCGCGTGGATTTGGAGCTAACTCGTTTGTTTCGCATGCAGTTGAAACTGAATCATGTATATCACAAGTATTTGCAGCTAAACAATTGATTCGCATGGATTTGAAGCTAAGCCTTCTACTTGGCTTTGAATTGAAGCTAAATCGTGTATTTTGCATGGATTTGAAGCTAACTCGTTTGTTTCTCCTGTATTTGAAGCTGTATCATTTATATCACAAGTATTTGTAGCTAAACCATTTGTTTCGCATGGATTTAAAGCAAAGCCTCCTACTTGGCATTGAATTGAAGCTAAATCGTGTGTTTTGCATGGATTTGAAGCTAACTCGTTTGTTTCTCCTGTATTTGAAGCGGTATCATTTATATCACAAGTATTTGAAGCAAAATCATTTGTTTCGCATGGATTTGAAGCTAAGCCTTCTACTTCGCAGTGATTTGAATCTAAATCATTTGTTTCACATAGATTTGAAGCTAACTCGTTTCCTTCCACTGCATTTGAAGCTATATCACTTATATCGCAAGTTCCTGTGTTAAATCATGTGTTTCGCATGGATTTGATGCTAACTCGTTTGCTTCGTCTGCATTTGAAGCTATATCACTTATATCGCAAGTATCAGAAGCTAAATCATTTGTGTCGCTTGGATTTGAAGCCATCTCGTTTGTTTCGCCTGCACTTGAATCTATATCACTTATATCGCACGTATTTGAAGCTAAATCATTTGTGTCGCATGTATTTGAAGCTAATCCTACTACTTCGCATTGATTTGAAGCCAAATCATGTGTATCGCATGGATTTTGAAGCTAACTCGTTTGATTCGTCTGCACTTGACTCTATATCACTTATATCCGAAGTGTTTGAAGCTAAATCATTTGTGTCGCATGGATTTTAAGCTAATCCTTCTACTTGGCATTGAAATGAAGCTAAATCATGTGTTTTGCATGGATTTGAAGCTAACTCGTTTGTTCTGTCTGCATTTGAAGCTACCTCATTTATATCGCAATTATCTGAAGCTAAATCATTTATTTCTCATGTATTTGAAGCTATCCCTTCTACTTCGCTTTGATTTAAGGCTAAATCATTGTTTCGCTTAGATTTGAAGCTAACTCGTTTGTTTCGCATGCAGTCCAAGCTAATTCATGTATATCACAAGTATTTTAAACCAAACCATTTGTTTCGCATGCAGTTGAAGCTAAATCATGTCTTTTACAAGTATTTTAAGATGAACCATTTGAATCGCATGGCTTTGAACCTGAGCCTTCTACTTCGCACTGATTTGCACCTAAATAATGTGTTTCGCATGGATTTGAAGCTAAACCTTCTACATCCCATGGATTTGATGCTAAATCATGTGTTTGGCATGGATTTGAAGCTGAACCTTCTACATCCCATGGATTTGAAGCTAAATCATGTGTTTGGCACGGATTTGTAGCTAAACCTTCTACATCGCATTGATTTGCATCTGAATCATGTGTTTCGCATGTATTTGAAGCAAACTCTTTTGTTTCGCATGCAGTTGAAACTAAATCATGTATATCACAAGTATTTGCAGCTAAACAATTGATTCGCATGGATTTGAAGCTAAACCTTCTACTTGGCATTGAATTGAAGCTAAATCGTGTGTTTTGCATGGATTTGAAGCTAACTCGTTCGTTTCGCCTGCATTTGAAACTATATCACTTATATCGAAAGTATTTGAAGCTAAGTCATGTGTTTCGCATGGATTTGAAGCTAAACCTGCTACTACGCATTGATTTGAAGCTAAATTATGTGTTTCGCATGCAGTTGAAGCTAAATCATGCATTTCACAAGTATTTGGAGCCGAACCATTAGATTCGCATGGATTTGAAGCTAAGCCTTCTACTTCGCACTGATTTGAAGCTAAATCATGTGTTTCGCGTGGATTCGTAACTAACTCGTTTGCTTCGAATGCAGTTGAAGCTAAATCATGTATATCACAAGTATTTGAAGCTAAACCATTTGTATCGCATGGATTTGAAGCTCTGCCTTCTTCTTCGCATTGATTTGACGTTAAATATTGTGTTTCGAATGGATTTAAAGCTAAGTCGTTTGTTTCGCATGCAGTTCTAGCTAAACAATGTATATCACAAGTATTTGTAGCTAAACCATTTGTTTCGCATGGATTTGAAACTAACTCGATTGTACCGTCTGCATTTGAAGCTGTTTCAATCATATCGCAAGTATTTGAAGCTAATTCATTCGTTTCGCATAGATTTGAAGCGAATTCTCCTACTAGGAATTGAATTCAAACTTAATTATGTGATTCGCATGGTATTGAAGCTAACTGGTTTGTATTGCCTGCATTTGAAGCTATATCACTTGTACCGCAAGTATTTGAAGAAAAATCATTTGTTTCGCATGGATTTGAAGCTAACTCGTTCGATTCGCCTGCAGTTGAATCTACATCACTTATATCGCAAGTATTTGAAGCTAAATCATATGTATCGCATGGATTTTGAACCTAACTAGTTTGATTTGCCTGCATTTGTAGTTATAGCACGTATATCCCAAGTGTTTGAAGCTAAATCATTTGTCTCGCCTGGATTTGAAGCTAAACCTTCTACATCGCATTGATTTGAATCTAAATCATGTGTTTCGCATGGATTTGAAGCTAACTCGTTTGATTCGCATGCAGTTGAAGCTAAATCATGCATTTCACAAGTATTTGAATCCGAAACATTAGATTCGCATCGATTTGAAGCTAAGCCTTCTACTTCGCATTGATTTGAAGCTAAATCATGTGTTTCGCGTGGATTCGGAGCTAACTCGTTCGTTTCGCCTGTATTTGAAGCTAGATCACTTATATCGCAAGTATTTGAAGCTAAATCATGTGTTTCGCATGGATTTGAAGCTGAACCTTCTACATCGTATTGATTTGAAGCTAAATCTTGTGTATCGCACGGGTTTGAAGCTAAACCTTCTACATCGCATTGATTTGAAGCAAAATCATGTGTTTCGCATGGATTTGAAGCTAACTCGTTTGTTTCGCAGGCAGTTGTAGCTGAATAATGTATATCACAAGTATTTGTAGCTAAACCATTTGTTTCGCATGGATTTGAAACTAAACCTTCTACATCGAATTGATTTGAAGCTAAATCATGTGCTTCGCATGGATTTGAAGCTAACTCGTTTGTTTCGACTGCAGTTATGGCTAAATAATGTATATCACAAGTATTTCTAGCTAAACCATTTGTTTCGCATGGATTTGAAGCTAAGCCTTCTACTTCGCATTGATTTGAAGCTAAATCATTTGTTTCGCATGGATTTGAAGCTAAACCTTCTACATCGCATTGATTTGAAGCTAAATCATGTGTTTCGCGTGGATTTGAAGGTAACTCGTTTGTTTCGCCTGCAGTTGAAGCTATACCACCTATATCCCAAGTGTTTGAAGCTCAATCATTTGTTTCGCATGGATTTGAAGCTAAACCTTCTACATCGCATTGATTTTAAGCTAAATCATGTGTTTCGCATGGATTTGAAGCTAACTCGTTTGTTTCGCATGCAGTTGTAGCTAAATAATCTATATCACAATTATTTGTAGCTAAACCATTTGTTTCGCGTGGATTTGAAACAAAGCCTTCTACTTCGTATTGATTTGAGGCTAAATCATTTGTTTCGCATGGATTTGAAGCTAAACCTGCTACATCGCATGGATTTGAAGCTAAACCTTCTACATCACATTGATTTGCAGCTAAATCATGTGTTTCGCATGTATTTGAAAGTAACGCGTTTGTTTCGCATGCAGTTGAAGCTAAATCATGTCATTCACAAGTATTTGAAGATGAACCATTTGAATAGCATGGATTTGAACCTGAGCCTTCTACTTCGCACTGATTTGCAGCTAAATCATGTGTTTCGCATGGATTTGAAGCTAACTCGTTTGTTTCCCATGCATTTGTAGCTATATCACTTATATAACAAGTATCTGATGCTAAATCATTTGATTCGCATTAATTTGAAACTAAACCATGTGTTTCGCATGGATTTAAAGCTAAATCATGTGTGTCGTTTGGACTTGAAGCTAACTCGTGTGTTTCGCCTGCATTTGACGCTATTTCATTTATACCGTAATTATTTGACGGCAAATAATGTGTTTCGCATGGGTTTGAAGATAAGCCTTCTACTTCGCTTTGATTTGAAGCAAAATCATGTGTCTCGCACGGATTTGAAGCTAACTCATTTGTTTCGCCTGCATTTGAAGCTATATCACTTATACCGCAAGTATATGAAGGTAAATCATTTGTTTCGCATGAATGTGAAGCTAAGACTTCTATTTCGCATTGATTGGAAGCTAAATCATGTGTTTCGCATGAATTTGATGCTACCTTGTTTGTTTCGCCTGCAGTTGGAGCTAAATCATGTATATCCGACGTATTTGAAGATAAACCATTTGATCGCATGGATTTGAAGCTAAGCCTTCCACTTCGCATTGATATCAAGCTAAATCATGTGTTTCGCATGGATTTGAAACTAACACATTTGTTTCGCATGCAGTTGAAGCTAAATCATGTATATCACAAGTATTTGACGCTAAACCATTTGTTCCGTCTGTATTTGAAGCTAAGCCGTCTACTTCGCATTGGTTTGAAGCTAAATCATATGTTTCGCATGGATTTGAAGCTAGCTCGTTTGTTTCGTCTGTATTTGAAGCTATATCACTTATATCGCAAGTATCTGAAGCTAAACAATTAGTGTCGCTTGGATTTGATGCTATTAGCCTTCTACTTCGAATTGATTTGGAGCATAATCGTGTGTATCGCATTGATTTGAAGCTAATTCATTTGTTTCGCACGCAGTTGAAGCTAAACCATGTTTATCACAAGTATTTGTAGATAAACCATTTGATTCGCATGGAATTGAAAATAAAACACGTGTTTCGCATGGATTTGAAGCTAACTCGTTTGTTTCGCATGCATTTGAAGCTGTATCCCTCATATTCGCAAGTATTTGAAGCTAAATCATTTGTTTCGCATTGATTTGAAGCCAACCTGCTACTACGCGTTGATTTGAAGCTAAATCATGTGTTTCGCATTGATTTGAAGCTAACTCGTTTGTTTTGCCTGCGTTTGAAGCTATATCATTTATATCGCAAGTATTTGAAGATAAACCATTTGTTCCGCATGGATTTGAAGCTAAGACTTCTACTTCGCATTGATTGGAAGCTAAATCATGTGTTCTACATGGATTTTAAGCTAACTCGTTTGTTTCGGCTGCATTTGAAGCTCTTTCATTTATACTGCAAGTATTTGAAGCTAAGACTTCTAATTCGCACTCTTTTGAAGCTAAATAATGTATTTCGCGTGGATTAGAAGTTAACTCGTCTGTTTCGAATTTAGCAGAAGCTAAATCATGTATATCACAAGTATTTGAAGCTAAACGAATTGTATCGCATGGATTTGAAGATAAGCCTTCCACTTCGCATTGATTTGAAACCAAATCATTTCTTTCGCATGGAATTGAAGCTACCTCGTTTGTTCCTCCAGCTTTTGAAGCTATATCACTTATATCGCAAGTATTTGAAGCTAAATCATATGTGTCGCATGGATTTGAAGCTGAACCTTCTACATCGCATTGATTTGAAGCTAAATCTTGTGTATCGCATGGATTTGAAGCTAAACCTTCTACATCACATTGATTTGCAGCTAAATCATGTGTTTCGCATGTATTTGAAAGTAACGCGTTTGTTTCGCATGCAGTTGAAGCTAAATCATGTCATTCACAAGTATTTGAAGATGAACCATTTGAATAGCATGGATTTGAACCTGAGCCTTCTACTTCGCACTGATTTGCAGCTAAATAATGTATTTCGCATGGATTTGAAGCAAAACCATCTACATCCCATGGATTTTTAAGGTAACTCGTTCGTTTCGCCTGCAGTTAAATCTAAATAACGTAAATCACAAGTATTTGAAGCTAAACAATTTGTTTCGCATGGATTTGAAGCTAATCCATCTACATCGCATTGATTTGAAGCTAAATCAAGTGTTTCGCCTGGATTTGTAGCTAAACCTTCTAGATCGCGTTCATTAGTATCTAAGACATGTGTTTCGCATGGATTTGAAGCTAACCCTTTCGTTTCGCCTGCATTTGAAGCTATATCCCTTTTATCGCAAGTATATGAAGCTAAATCATTTGTTTCGCATGGATTAGAAGCTAAACATTCTACATCGCATTGATTTGCATCTAAATCATGTGTTTCGCATGGATTTGAAGCTAACTCGTTTGTTTCCCATGCATTTGTAGCTATATCACTTATATAACAAGTATCTGATGCTAAATCATTTGATTCGCATGGATTTGAAGCTAAACCTTCTACATCGCATTGATTTGCATCTAAATTCATGTGTTTCGCATGGACTTGAAGCTGGCTCGTTCGGTTCGCCTGCATTTGAATCTATATCACTTATATCGCAAGTATTTGAAGCTAAATCATTTGATTCGCATGGATTTGAAACTAAACCTTCAACATCGCATTGATTTGTAGCTAAATCACTTGTTTCGTTTGGATTTGAAACTAACTCGTTTGTTTCGTCTGCATTTGAAGCAATATCACTTATATCGCAAGTATCTGAAGCTAAATCAATTGTTTCGCATGGATTTGACGCTAACTCTTTTGTTTCGCCAGCATTTGAAGCTATATCACTTATATCGCAAGTATTTGAAGCTAAATCATTTGTTTCGGGCGGATTTGAAGCTAAACCTTCTACACCGCATTGATTTGAAGCTAAATCATGTGCTTCGCATGGATTTGAAGCTAACTCATTTGTCTCTCCTGTATTCGAAGCTATATCATTTATATCGCAAATATTTGAATGTAAATCATTTATTTCGCGCGGATGTGAAGCTAAACCTTCTACTTCGCATTGGTTTCTAGCTAAATCATGTGTTTCGCAAGTATTTTATGCTAACTCGTTTGTATCGCATGCAGATGAATTTAAATCATGTATATCACAAGTAGTTGAAGCTAAACCATTTGTTTCGCATGGATTTGAAGATGGGCCGTCTACAGCGAATTGATTTGAAGCTAAATCGTGTGTTTCGCATTGATTTGAAGCTAACTCGTTTGTTTCGCATGCAGTTGTAGCTAAATAATATATATCACAAGTATTTGTAGATAAACCATTTGTTTCGCATGTATTTGAAGCTAAGCCTTCTACTTCGCACTTATTTGCAGCTAAATCATGTCTTTCGCTTGGATTTGAAGCTAACTCGTTTGTTTCGCATGCAGATGAAGCTAAATCATGAATATCACAAGTATCTGAGTCTAAGAAATTTGTTTCGCTTGGGTTTGAAGCCAAGCCTTCTACTAAGAATTGACTTGAAACTAAATCATTTGTTTCGCCTGCATTTGAATCTATGTCATTTATATTGCAAGTATTTGAAGCGAAATCATTTGATTCGCATGGATTTGAAGCTAAACCTTCTACATCGCATTGATTTGAAGCTAAATCATGTGTTTCGAGTGGATTTGAAGGTAACTCGTTTGTTTCGCATGCAGTTGAAGCTATACCAACAATATCCCAAGTGTTTGAAGCTCAATCATTTGTTTCCCATGGATTTGATGCTAAACCTTCTACATCGCATTGATTTGAAGCTAAATCATTTGTTTCGCGTAGAATTGAAGCTACCTCGTTTGTTCCTCCTGCTTTTGAAGCTATATAACTTATATCGCAAGTATTTGAAGCTAAATCATATGTGTCGCATGGATTTGAAGCTGAACCTTCTACATCGCATTGATTTGAAGCTAAATCTTGTAAATCGTATGGATTTGTAGCTTGATTGGTTCCTAAATCACGTGTTTTGCATGGATTTGAAGCTAAGCCTTCTACATCGCATTGATTTGCAGCTGAATCATGTGTTTCGCATGGATTTGAAGCTCACTCGTTCGTTTCGCCTGCATTTGAAACTATATCACTTATATTGCAAGTAATTGCTGCTAAATCATGTGTTTCGCATGGATTTGAAGCTAAACCTGCAACTTCGCATTGATTTGAAGCTAAATTATGTATTTCGCGTTGATTTGAAGGTAACTCGTTGTTTCGCATGCAGTTGAAGCTAAATCATGCATTTCACAAGTATTTGAAGCCGAACCATTAGATTCGCGTGGATTTGAAGCTAAGTCTTCTAACTGGCATTGAATTGAAGCTAAATCGTGTGTTTGCATGGATTTGAAGCTAACTCGTTTGTTTCTCCTGTATTTGAAGGTGTATCATTTATATCGCACGTATTTGAAGCTAATCCGTTTGTTTCGCATGGATTTGAAGCTAAGCCTTCTACTTCGCATTGATTGGATCCTAAATCACGTGTTTTGCAGTGATTTGAAGCTAAGCCTTCTACCTCGCATTGTTTGGATCCCAAATCACGTGTTTTGCATGGATTTGAAGCTAAGCCTTCTGCATCGCATTGATTTGAAGCTAAATCATGTGTTTCGCTTGGATTTGAAGCTAAACCTTCTACATCGCATTGATTTGCAGCTGAATCATGTGTTTCGCTTGGATTTGAAGCTAACTCGTTCGTTTCGCCTGTATTTGAATCTATATCACTTATATCGCGAGTATTTGAAGCTAAATCATGTGTTTCGCTTGGATTTGAAGCTAAACCTTCCACATTGCATTGATTTGAAGCTAAATCGTGTGTTTCGCATGGATTTGATGCTAACTCGTTTGTTTCGCATGCAGTTGTAGCTATATAATGTATATCACAAGTATTTGTAGCTAAACCATTTGTTTCGCATGGATTTGAAGCTAAGCCATCTACTTCGCATTGATTTGAATCTAAATAATTTGTTTCGCATGGAATTGAAGCTACCTCGTTTGTTCCTCCTGCTTTTGAAGCTATATCACTTATATCGCAAGTATTTGAAGCTGTATCATGTGTGACGCATGGATTTGAAGCTGAGCCTTCTACATCGCATTGATTTGAAGCTAAATCTTGTGTATCGCTCGGATTTGAAGCTAAACTTTCTACATCGCATTGATTTGAAGCTAAATCATGTGTTTCGCATGGATTTGAAGCTAACTCGTTTGTTTCGCATGCAGTTGTAGCTAAATAATATATATCACAATTATTTGTAGCTAAACCATTTGTTTCGCATGGATTTGATACAAAGCCTTCTACTTCGCATTGATTTGAATCTAAATCATTTGTTTCGCATGGATTTGAAGCTAAACCTGCTACATCGCATGGATTTGAAACTAAACCTTCTACATCGCATTGATTTGCAGCTAAATCATGTGTTTCGCATGGATTTGAAGCTAACTCGTTCGTTGCGCATGCACTTAAATCTAAATAACGTATATCGCAAGTATTTGAAGCTAAATCATGTGTTTCGCTTGGATTTGAAGCTAAACCTTCTACATCGCATTGATTTGAAGCTAAATTATGTGTTCCGCTTGGATTTGAATGTAACTCATTTGTTTCGCACTGATTTGAAGTTAAATCATGTGTTTCGCGTGGATTTGGAGCTAACTCGTTTGTTTCGCATGCAGTTGAAACTAAATCATGTATATCACAAGTATTTGCAGCTAAACAATTGATTCGCATGGATTTGAAGCTAAACCTTCTACTTGGCATTGAATTGAAGCTAAATCGTGTGTTTTGCATGGATTTGAAGCTAACTCGTTCGTTTCGCCTGCATTTGAAACTATATCACTTATATCGAAAGTATTTGAAGCTAAGTCATGTGTTTCGCATGGATTTGAAGCTAAACCTGCTACTACGCATTGATTTGAAGCTAAATTATGTGTTGCGCATGCAGTTGAAGCTAAATCATGCATTTCACAAGTATTTGGAGCCGAACCATTAGATTCGCATGGATTTGAAGCTAAGCCTTCTACTTCGCACTGATTTGAAGCTAAATCATGTGTTTCGCGTGGATTCGTAGCTAACTCGTTTGCTTCGAATGCAGTTGAAGCTAAATCATGTATATCACAAGTATTTGAAGCTAAACCATTTGTATCGCATGGATTTGAAGCTCTGCCTTCTTCTTCGCATTGATTTGACGTTAAATATTGTGTTTCGAATGGATTTAAAGCTAAGTCGTTTGTTTCGCATGCAGTTCTAGCTAAACAATGTATATCACAAGTATTTGTAGCTAAACCATTTGTTTCGCATGGATTTGAAACTAACTCGATTGTACCGTCTGCATTTGAAGCTGTTTCAATCATATCGCAAGTATTTGAAGCTAATTCATTCGTTTCGCATAGATTTGAAGCGAATTCTCCTACTAGGAATTGAATTCAAACTTAATTATGTGATTCGCATGGTATTGAAGCTAACTGGTTTGTATTGCCTGCATTTGAAGCTATATCACTTGTACCGCAAGTATTTGAAGAAAAATCATTTGTTTCGCATGGATTTGAAGCTAACACGTTCGATTCGCCTGCAGTTGAATCTACATCACTTATATCGCAAGTATTTGAAGCTAAATCATATGTATCGCATGGATTTTGAACCTAACTAGTTTGATTTGCCTGCATTTGTAGCTATAGCACGTATATCCCAAGTGTTTGAAGCTAAATCATTTGTCTCGCCTGGATTTGAAGCTAAACCTTCTACATCGCATTGATTTGAATCTAAATCATGTGTTTCGCATGGATTTGAAGCTAACTCGTTTGATTCGCATGCAGTTGAAGCTAAATCATGCATTTCACAAGTATTTGAATCCGAAACATTAGATTCGCATCGATTTGAAGCTAAGCCTTCTACTTCGCATTGATTTGAAGCTAAATCATGTGTTTCGCGTGGATTCGGAGCTAACTCGTTCGTTTCGCCTGTATTTGAAGCTAGATCACTTATATCGCAAGTATTTGAAGCTAAATCATGTGTTTCGCATGGATTTGAAGCTAAACCTTCTACATCGTATTGATTTGAAGCTAAATCTTGTGTATCGCACGGGTTTGAAGCTAAACCTTCTACATCGCATTGATTTGAAGCAAAATCATGTGTTTCGCATGGATTTGAAGCTAACTCGTTTGTTTCGCTGGCAGTTGTAGCTGAATAATGTATATCACAAGTATTTGTAGCTAAACCATTTGTTTCGCATGGATTTGAAACTAAACCTTCTACATCGAATTGATTTGTAGCTAAATCATGTGCTTCGCATGGATTTGAAGCTAACTCGTTTGTTTCGACTGCAGTTATGGCTAAATAATGTATATCAAAAGTATTTCTAGCTAAACCATTTGTTTCGCATGGATTTGAAGCTAAGCCTTCTACTTCGCATTGATTTGAAGCTAAATCATTTGTTTCGCATGGATTTGAAGCTAAACCTTCTACATCGCATTGATTTGAAGCTAAATCATGTGTTTCGCGTGGATTTGAAGGTAACTCGTTTGTTTCGCCTGCAGTTGAAGCTATACCACCTATATCCCAAGTGTTTGAAGCTCAATCATTTGTTTCGCATGGATTTGAAGCTAAACCTTCTACATCGCATTGATTTTAAGCTAAATCATGTGTTTCGCATGGATTTGAAGCTAACTCGTTTGTTTCGCATGCAGTTGTAGCTAAATAATCTATATCACAATTATTTGTAGCTAAACCATTTGTTTCGCGTGGATTTGAAGCTAAGCCTTCTACTTCGTATTGATTTGAGGCTAAATCATTTGTTTCGCATGGATTTGAAGCTAAACCTGCTACATCGCATGGATTTGAAGCTAAACCTTCTACATCACATTGATTTGCAGCTAAATCATGTGTTTCGCATGTATTTGAAAGTAACGCGTTTGTTTCGCATGCAGTTGAAGCTAAATCATGTCATTCACAAGTATTTGAAGATGAACCATTTGAATAGCATGGATTTGAACCTGAGCCTTCTACTTCGCACTGATTTGCAGCTAAATAATGTGTTTCGCATGGATTTGAAGCAAAACCATCTACATCCCATGGATTTTTAAGGTAACTCGTTCGTTTCGCCTGCAGTTAAATCTAAATAACGTAAATCACAAGTATTTGAAGCTAAACAATTTGTTTCGCATGGATTTGAAGCTAATCCATCTACATCGCATTGATTTGAAGCTAAATCAAGTGTTTCGCCTGGATTTGTAGCTAAACCTTCTAGATCGCGTTCATTAGTATCTAAGACATGTGTTTCGCATGGATTTGAAGCTAACCCTTTCGTTTCGCCTGCATTTGAAGCTATATCCCTTTTATCGCAAGTATATGAAGCTAAATCATTTGTTTCGCATGGATTAGAAGCTAAACATTCTACATCGCATTGATTTGCATCTAAATCATGTGTTTCGCATGGATTTGAAGCTAATCCTTCTACTTCGCATTGATTTGAAGCTAAGTCATGTGTATCGCATGGATTTTGAAGCTATCTCGTTTGATTTTTCTGCATTTGGAGCTACATCACTTATATCCTAAGTGTTTGAAGCAAAATCATTTGTTTCGCATGGATTTGAAGCCAAACCTTCTACATAGCATTGATTTGATGCTAAACCTTCTACATCGCATTGATTTGCAGCTAAATCATGTGTTTCGCATGGATTTGAAGCTAACTCGTTTGTTTCCCATGCATTTGTAGCTATATCACTTCTATAACAAGTATCTGATGCTAAATCATTTGATTCGCATGGATTTGAAGCTAAACCTTCTACATCGCATTGATTTGAAGCTAAATCATGTGTTTCGAGTGGATTTGAAGGTAACTCGTTTGTTTCGCATGCAGTTGAAGCTATACCAACAATATCCCAAGTGTTTGAAGCTCAATCATTTGTTTCCCATGGATTTGAAGCTAAACCTTCTACATCGCATTGATTTGAAGCTAAATCATTTGTTTCGCGTAGAATTGAAGCTACCTCGTTTGTTCCTCCTGCTTTTGAAGCTATATAACTTATATCGCAAGTATTTGAATCTAAATCATATGTGTCGCATGGATTTGAAGCTGAACCTTCTACATCGCATTGATTTGAAGCTAAAACTTGTAAATCGTATGGATTTGTAGCTAAACCTTCTACATCGCATTGATATGAAGCTAAATCATGTGTTTTGCATGGATTTGAAGCTAACTCGTTTGTTTCGCATGCAGTTGTAGCTAAATATTGTATGTCACAAGTATTTGTAGCTAAACCATTTGTTTCGCATGGATTTGAAGCTAAGCCTTCTACTTCGCATTGATTTGAAGCTAAATCATTTGTTTCGCATGGATTTGAAGCGAAACCTTCTACATCGCATTGTTTTGAAGCTAAATCATGTGTTTCGCGTGGATTTGAAGCTAAACCTTCTACATCGCATTGATTTGAAGCTAAATCATTTGTTTCGCGTAGAATTGAAGCTACCTCGTTTGTTCCTCCTGCTTTTGAAGCTATATAACTTATATCGCAAGTATTTGAAGCTAAATCATATGTGTCGCATGGATTTGAAGCTGAACCTTCTACATCGCATTGATTTGAAGCTAAATCTTGTAAATCGTATGGATTTGTAGCTAAACCTTCTACATCGCATTGATATGAAGCTAAATCATGTGTTTCGCGTGGACTTGAAGCTAACTGGTTGGTTTCGCATGCATTTGAAGCTGTATCCCTCATATTCGCATCTATTTGAAGCTAAATCATTTGATTCGCATGGATTTGAAGCTAAACATTCTACATCGCATTGATTTGCAGCTAAATCATGTGTTTCGCATGAACTTAAAGCTAACTCGTTTGTTTCGCACGCAGTTGAATTAAATCATGTATATCATAAGTATCTGCGGCTAAACAATTTGTTTCGCATGTATTTGATGCTAAACCATGTGTTTCCCATGAATTTGAAGCTAAGTCATGTGTATCGAATGGATTTTGAAGCTAACTCGTTTGATTCGTCCGCATTTGGAGCTATATCACTTATATCCTAAGTGTTTGAAGCTAAATCATTTGTTTCGCATGGATTTGAAGCCAAACCTTCTAGATAGCATTGATTTGAAGCTAAACCTTCTACATCGCATTGATTTGCAGCTAAATCATGTGTTTCGCATGAACTTGAAGTTAACTCGTTTGTTCGCCTGCATTTGAAGACATATCACATATATCGCAAGTATTAAAAGCAAAATCATTTGTTTCGCATGGATTTGGAGCGAAACCTTCTACATCGCATTGATTTGAAGCTAAATCATGTGTTTCGCGTGGATTTGAAGGTAACTCGTTTGTTTCGCATGCATTTGTAGCTAAATAATGTATATCACAAGTATTTGTAGCTAAACCATTTGTTTCGCATGGATTTGAAGCTAAGCCTTCTACTTCGCATTGATTTGAAGCTAAATCATTTGTTTCGCATGGATTTGAAGCTAAACCTTCTACATCGCATTGATTTGAAGCTAAATCATGTGTTTCGAGTGGATTTGAAGGTAACTCGTTTGTTTGGCATGCAGTTGAAGCTATACCAACAATATCCCAAGTGTTTGAAGCTCAATCATTTGTTTCCCATGGATTTGAAGCTAAACCTTCTACATCGCATTGATTTGAAGCTAAATCATGTGTTTCGCGTGGATTTGAAGCTAAACCTTCTACATCGCATTGATTTGAAGCTAAATCATTTGTTTCGCGTAGAATTGAAGCTACCTCGTTTGTTCCTCCTGCTTTTGAAGCTATATAACTTATATCGCAAGTATTTGAAGCTAAATCATATGTGTCGCATGGATTTGAAGCTGAACCTTCTACATCGCATTGAGTTGAAGCTAAATCTTGTAAATCGTATGGATTTGTAGCTAAACCTTCTACATCGCATTGATATGAAGCTAAATCATGTGTTTTGCATGGATTTGAAGCTAACTCGTTAGTTTCGCAGGCAGTTGCAGCTAAATAATGTATATCACAAGTATTTCTAGCTAAACCATTTGTTTCGCATGGATTTGAAGCTAAGCCTTCTACTTCGCATTGATTTGAAGCTAAATCATTTGTTTCGCATGGATTTGAAGCTAAACCTTCTACATCGCATTGATTTGAAGCTAAATCATGTGTTTCGAGTGGATTTGAAGGTAACTCGTTTGTTTCGCATGCAGTTGAAGCTATACCAACAATATCCCAAGTGTTTGAAGCTCAATCATTTGTTTCCCATGGATTTGAAGCTAAACCTT
Organism: Megalopta genalis; assembly: GCF_051020955.1. Lineage (NCBI taxonomy): Eukaryota > Metazoa > Arthropoda > Insecta > Hymenoptera > Halictidae > Megalopta > Megalopta genalis. The sequence continues at coordinate 372,376 of NW_027476213.1, read as the reverse complement.
CTACATCGCATTGATTTGAAGCTAAATCATTTGTTTCGCGTAGAATTGAAGCTACCTCGTTTGTTCCTCCTGCTTTTGAAGCTATATAACTTAAATCGCAAGTATTTGAAGCTAAATCATATGTGTCGCATGGATTTGAAGCTGAACCTTCTACATCGCATTGATTTGAAGCTAAATCTTGTAAATCGTATGGATTTGTAGCTTGATTGGTTCCTAAATCACGTGTTTTGCATGGATTTGAAGCTAAGCCTTCTACATCGCATTGATTTGCAGCTGAATCATGTGTTTCGCATGGATTTGAAGCTCACTCGTTCGTTTCGCCTGCATTTGAAACTATATCACTTATATTGCAAGTAATTGCTGCTAAATCATGTGTTTCGCATGGATTTGAAGCTAAACCTGCAACTTCGCATTGATTTGAAGCTAAATTATGTATTTCGCGTTGATTTGAAGGTAACTCGTTGTTTCGCATGCAGTTGAAGCTAAATCATGCATTTCACAAGTATTTGAAGCCGAACCATTAGATTCGCGTGGATTTGAAGCTAAGTCTTCTAACTGGCATTGAATTGAAGCTAAATCGTGTGTTTGCATGGATTTGAAGCTAACTCGTTTGTTTCTCCTGTATTTGAAGGTGTATCATTTATATCGCACGTATTTGAAGCTAATCCGTTTGTTTCGCATGGATTTGAAGCTAAGCCTTCTACTTCGCATTGATTGGATCCTAAATCACGTGTTTTGCAGTGATTTGAAGCTAAGCCTTCTACCTCGCATTGTTTGGATCCCAAATCACGTGTTTTGCATGGATTTGAAGCTAAGCCTTCTGCATCGCATTGATTTGAAGCTAAATCATGTGTTTCGCTTGGATTTGAAGCTAAACTTTCTACATCGCATTGATTTGCAGCTGAATCATGTGTTTCGCTTGGATTTGAAGCTAACTCGTTCGTTTCGCCTGTATTTGAATCTATATCACTTATATCGCGAGTATTTGAAGCTAAATCATGTGTTTCGCTTGGATTTGAAGCTAAACCTTCCACATTGCATTGATTTGAAGCTAAATCGTGTGTTTCGCATGGATTTGATGCTAACTCGTTTGTTTCGCATGCAGTTGTAGCTAAATAATGTATATCACAAGTATTTGTAGCTAAACCATTTGTTTCGCATGGATTTGAAGCTAAGCCATCTACTTCGCATTGATTTGAATCTAAATAATTTGTTTCGCATGGAATTGAAGCTACCTCGTTTGTTCCTCCTGCTTTTGAAGCTATATCACTTATATCGCAAGTATTTGAAGCTGTATCATGTGTGACGCATGGATTTGAAGCTGAGCCTTCTACATCGCATTGATTTGAAGCTAAATCTTGTGTATCGCTCGGATTTGAAGCTAAACTTTCTACATCGCATTGATTTGAAGCTAAATCATGTGTTTCGCATGGATTTGAAGCTAACTCGTTTGTTTCGCATGCAGTTGTAGCTAAATAATATATATCACAATTATTTGTAGCTAAACCATTTGTTTCGCATGGATTTGATACAAAGCCTTCTACTTCGCATTGATTTGAATCTAAATCATTTGTTTCGCATGGATTTGAAGCTAAACCTGCTACATCGCATGGATTTGAAACTAAACCTTCTACATCGCATTGATTTGCAGCTAAATCATGTGTTTCGCATGGATTTGAAGCTAACTCGTTCGTTGCGCATGCACTTAAATCTAAATAACGTATATCACAAGTATTTGAAGCTAAACCATTTGTTTCGCTTGGATTTGAAGCTAAGCCTTCTACTTCGCATTGATTTGAAGCTAAATAATTTGTTTCGCATGGAATTGATGCTACCTCGTTTGTTCCCCCTGCTTTTGAATCTATATCACTTATATCGCAAGTATTTGAAGCTGTATCATGTGTGTCGCATGGATTTGAAGCTGAACCTTCTACATCGCATTGATTTGAAGTTAAATCTTGTGTATCGCACGGATTTGTAGCTAACTCGTTTGGTTAGTCTGCATTTGAAGCTATATCACTTATACCCCAAGTGTTTCAAGCTAAATCATTTGCTTCGCATGGATTTGAAGCTAAGCCTTCTACATCGCATTGATTTGCAGCTGAATCATGTGTTTCGCATGGATTTGAAGCTAACTCGTTTCTTTCGCATGCATATGTAGCTAAATAATGTATATCACAAGTATTTGTAGCTAAACCATTTGTTTCGCATGGATTTGAAGCTAAACCTTCTACATCGCATTGATTTGAAGCTAAATCATGTGTTTCGCATGGATTTGAAAATAACTCGTTTGTTTCGCAGGCAGTTGTAGCTGAATAATGTATATCACAAGTATTTGTAGCTAAACCATTTGTTTCGCATGGATTTGAAGCTAAACCTTCTACATCGCATTGATTTGAAGCTAAATCATGTGCTTCGCATGGATTTGAAGCTGACTCGTTTGTTTCGCATGCAGTTGTAGCTAAATAATGTATATCACAAGTATTTCTAGATAACCATTTGTTTCGCATGGATTTGAAGCTAAACCTGCTACATCGCATTGATTTGTAGCTAAATCATGTGCTTCGCTTGGATTTGAATCTAACTAGTTCGTTTCGCATGCAGTTGAAGCTAAATCATGTCTTTCACAAGTATTTGGAGATGAACCATTTGAATCGCATTGATTTGCACATGAGCCTACTACTTCGCACTGATTTGAAGCTAAATAATGTGTTTTGCATGGATTTGAAGCTAAGCCTTCTACATCGCATTGATTTGCAGCTGAATCATGTGTTTCGTATGGATTTGAAACTAACTCGTTCGTTTCGCCTGTATTTCAAGCTATATCACTTATATCGCAAGTATTTGAAGCTAAATCATGTGTTTCGCTTGGATTTGAAGCTAAACCTTCTACATCGCATTGATTTGAAGCTAAATTATGTGTTTTGCTTGGATTTGAATGTAACTCATTTGTTTCGCATGCAGTTGAAGCTATATCACCTATATCCTAAGTGTTGGAAGCTCAATCATTTGTTTCGCATGGACTTGAAGCTAAACCTTCTACGTCGCATTGATTTGAAGTTAAATCGTGTATCGTATGGATTTGAAGCTAAACCTTCTACATCGCACTGATTTGCAGCTAAATAATGTGTTTCGCATGGATTTGAAGATAACTTGTTTGTTTCGCATGCAGTTGTAGCTAAATAATGTATATCACAAGTATTTGTAGCTAAACCATTTGTTTCGCATGGATTTGAAGCTAAGCCTTCTACTTTGCATTGATTTGAAGCTAAATCATGTATTTCGCATGGCTCTGAAGCTAACTCGTTTGTTTCGCCTGCATTTGAAGCTATATCACTTATATTCGCAAGTATTTGATGCTAAATCATTCGTTTCGCATGGATTTGAAGCTAATCCTTTTACTTCGCATTGATCCGAAGTTAATTCATGTGTTTCCCTTGGATTTGAAGCTGAATCGTTTTTTTCGCATGCAGTTGGATCTATATCATTTATATCGCAAGTATCTGAAGCTAAATCATTTGTTTCTCATGGATTTGAAGCTAAACCTTCTACATCCCATGGATTTGAAGCTAAATCATGTGTTTCGCATGGATTTGAAGCTAACTCGTTTGTGTCGCATGCAGTTGAAGCTAAATCATGTATATCACAAGTATTTGAATCTAAACCATTTGATTCGCATGGGATTTGATGCTAAGCCTTCTACTTCACACTGATTTGATGCTGAATCATGCCTTTCGCATGGATTTAAAGCTAAACCTTCTACATCGCATTGATTTGCAGCTAAATCATGTGTTTCGCATGGATTTGAAGCTAACTCGTCCGTTGCGCATGCAGTTAAATCTAAATAACGTATATCACAAGTATTTGAAGCTAAACCATTTGTTTCGCATAGATTTGAAGCTAAGCCTTCTACTTCGCATTAATAGGAAGCTAAATCACGTGTTTTGCATGGATTTGAAGCTAAACCTTCTACATCGCATTGATTTGAAACTAAATCATGTGTTTCGCATGGATTTGAAGCTAACTCGTTTGTTTCGCATGCAGTTGAAGCTAAATCATGTCTTTCACATGTATTTGAAGGTGAACCATTTAAATCGCATTGATTTGAGCATGAGCCTACTAATTCGCACTGACTTGCAGCTAAATAATGTGTTTCGCATGGAATTGAAGCTACCTCGTTTGTTCCTCCTGCTTTTGAAGCTATATCACTTATATCGCAAGTATTTGAAGCTAAAGCATTTGATTCGCATGGATTTGAAGGTAACTCGTTTGTTTCGCATGCAGTTGAAGGTATATCATGTATATGACAAGTATTTGAAGCTAAACCATTTGTTTCGCTTTTATGTGAAGCTAAATCATGTGTTTACCATGACAATGAACCTAAATCATTTGTTGCCCATGGATTTGAAGCTTAATCATGTGTTTTGCATGGTTTCGAAGCTAACTTGATTGTATCCTCTGCATTTGAAGTTACTTCATTTATATCGCAAGTATTTGAAGCCAAACCATATTTGTTTTGCATGGATTTGAAGCTACGCCTTCTACTTCGCATTGATTTGAATCTAAATCATATGTTTCGCGTGGATTTGAAGCTAAATCGTGTGTTTCGCATGGATTTGAAGCTAAGACTTCTACTTCGCATTGTTTTGAAGCTTAATCATGTGTTTTGCATGGATTTGAAGCTATCTCGTTAGTTTCGCCTGCAGTTGAATCTATATCACATATGTCACAAGTTTTTGAAGCATAAACATTTTTTCCGCATTTATTTGAAGCTACGCCTTCTACTTGGCATTGATTTGAAGCTAAATCATCTGTTTCGCTTGGATTTGAAGCTAACACGTTTGTTTCACATGCAGTTGAAGCTAAATCATGTATTTCACAAGAATTTGAAGACGAACCATTAGATTCGCATCGATTTGAAGCTGAGCCTTCTACTTCGCACTGATTTGAAGCTAAATCATGTGTCTCGCTTGGATTTGAAGGTAAGCCTTCTAATTCGTATTGATTTGAAGCTAAATCATGTATTTCGCATTGATCTGAAGCCAACTCGTTTGTTTCGCCTGCATTTGAAGCTATATCACTTATATTCGCAAGTATTTGATGCTAAATAATTCGTTTCGTATGGATTTGAAGCTAAACCTTCTACATCCCATGGATTTGAAGCTAAATCATGTGTTTCGCATGGATTTGAAGCTAACTCGTTTGTTTCGCATGCAGTTGTAGCTAAATAATGTATATCACAAGTATTTGTAGCTATCCATTTGTTTCGCATGGATTTGAAGCTAAGCCATCTACTTCGCATTGATTTGAAGCTAAGTCATTTGTTTCGCATGGATTTGAAGCTAAACCTTCTACATCGCGTTGATTTGAAGCTAAATCATGTGTTTCGCGTGGATTTGAAGGTAACTCGTTTGTTTCGCATGCAGTTGTAGCTAAATATTGTATATCACAAGTATTTGTAGCTAAACCATTTGTTTCGCTTGGATTTGAAGCTAAGCCTTCTACTTCGCATTGATTTGAAGTTAAATCATTTGTTTCGCATGGATTTGAAGCTAAACCTTCTACATCGCATTGATTTGAAGCTAAATCGTGTGTTTCGCATGGATTTGAAGCTAACTTGTTTGTTTCCCCTGCATTTGAAGCTATATCATTTATATTCGCAAGTATTTGATGCTAAACCATTCGTTTCGCATGGATTTGAAGCTAACCCTTTTACTTCGCATTGATTTGAAGTTAAATCATGCGCTTCCCTTGGATTTGAAGCTGAATCGTTTTTTTCGCATGCAGTTGAATCTATATCATTTATATCGCAAGTATCTGAAGCTAAATCATTTGTTTCGCATGGATTTGAAGCTAAATCATGTGTTTCGCTTGGACTCGAAGATAACTCGCTTGTTTCGCCTGCATTTGAAGCTCTACCATTTATACTGCAAGTATTTGAAGCTAAATCATTCGTTTCGCATGGATTTGAAGCTAAGCCTTCTAATTCGCATTCTTTTGCATCTAAATCATGTGTTTCGCGTGGATTTGAAGCTAACTCGTTTGTTTCGCACGGATTTGAAGCTAAACCTTCTACATCGTATTGATTTGAAGCTAAATCATGTGTTTCGCATGGATTTGAAGTTAACTTGTTTGTTTCCCCTGCATTTGCAGCTATATCACTTATATCGCAAGTATCTGAATCTAAATCAATTGTTTCTCATGTATTTGAAGCAAAGCCTTCTACTTCTCATTGATTTGAAGATAAATCATGTGTTTCGCATGGATTTGAAGCTATCTCGTTCGTTCCTCTTGCATTTGTAGCTATACCACTTATATCGCAAGTATCTGAAGCTAAATCATTTTTTTCGCATGGATTTGGAGCTAAACCTTCTACATCGTATTGATTTGATGCTAAATCATTCGTTTCGCATGGATTTGAAGCTAATCCTTCTACATCCCATGGATTTGAAGCTAAATCATGTGTTTCGCGTGGATTTGAAGCTAACTCGTTTGTTTCGCATGCAGTTGTAGCTAAATAATGTATATCACAAGTATTTGTAGCTAAATCATTTGTTTCGCATGGATTTGAATCTAAGCCTTGTACTTCGCATTGATTTCAAGCTAAATCATTTGTTTCGCATCGAACTGAAGCTACCTCGTTTGACCCTCCTGCTTTTGAAGCTATATCACTTATATCGCAAGAGTTTGAAGCTAAATCATATGTGTCGCATGGATTTGAAGCTGAACCTTCTACTTCGCATTAATTAGAAGCTAAATCACGTGTTTTGCATGAATTTGAAGCTAAACCTACTACATCGCATTGATTTGAAGCTAAATAATGTGTTTCGCATGGATTTGAAGCTTACTCGTTTGTTTCGCATGCAGTTGAAGCTAAATCATGTCTTTCACAAGTATTTGAAGATGTACCATTTGAATCGCATTGATTTGAACATGAGCCTACTACTTCGCACTGATTTGTAACTAAATAATGTGTTTTGCATGGATTTGAAGCTAAACCTTCTACATCGCATTGATTTGCAGCTGAATCTTGTGTTTCGCATGGCTTTGAAGCCAACTCCTTCGTTTCGCCTGTATTTGAATCTATTTCACTTATATCGCAAGTATTTGAAGCTAAATCATATGTGTCGCATGGATTTGAAGCTGATCCTTCTACATCGAATTGATTTGAAGCTAAATCATGTGTTTCGCTTGGATTTGAAGGCAACTCGTTTGTTTTCTCATGCAGTTGAAGCTATATCACCTTTATCCCAAGTGTTTGAAGCTCAATCATTTGTATCGCATGGATTTGAAGCTAAGCCTTCTACTTCGCATTGATTTGAAGCTAAATCATTTGTTTCGCATGGATTTGAAGCTAAGCCTTCTACTTCGCATTGATTTGAAGCTAAATCATTTGTTTCGCATGGATTTGAAGCTAAACCTTCTAGATCGCATTGATTTGAAGCTAAATCATGTGTTTCGCGTGGATTTGAAGGCAACTCGTTTGTTTTCTCATGCAGTTGAAGCTATATCACCTTTATCCCAAGTGTTTGAAGCTCAATCATTTGTATCGCATGGATTTGAAGCTGAACCTTCTACATCGCATTGATTTGAAGCTAAATCTTGTAAATCGCATGGATTTGAAGCTAAACCTTCTACATCGCATTGATTTGAAGCTAAACCTTCTACATCGCATTGATTTGAAGCTAAACCTTCTACATCGCATTGATTTGAAGCTAAATCATGTGTTTCGCATGGATTTGAAGCTGACTCGTTTGTTTGGCATGCAGTTGTAGCTAAATAATGTATATCACAAGTATTTGTAGCTAAACCATTTGTTTCGCATGGATTTGAAGCTAAGCCTTCTACTTCGCATTGATTTGAAGCTAAATCATTTGTTTCGCATGGAATTGAAGCTACTTCGTTTGTTCCTCCAGCTTTTGAAGCTATATCACTTATATCGCAAGTATTTGAAGCTAAATCATGTGCGTCCCATGGATTTGAAGCTGAACTTTCTACATCGCATTGATTTGAATCTAAATCTTGTGTATCGCATGGATTTGAAACTAAACCCTCTACATCGCATTGATTTGAAGCTCAATCATTTGTTTCGTATGGATTTGAAGCTAAACCTTCTAGATCGCATTGATTTGTAGCTAAATCATGTGTTTCGCATGGATTTGAAGCTTACTCGTTTGTTTCGCATGCAGTTGTAACTAAATATTGTATATCACAAGTATTTGTAGCTAAACCATTTGTTTCGCATGGATTTGAAGCTAGTCCTTCTACTACGCATTGATTTGAAACTAAATCATATGTTTCGCATAGAATTGAAGCTACCTCGTTTGTTCCTCCTGCTTTTGAAGCTATATCACTTATATCGCAAGTATTTGTAGGTAAATCATTTGTTTCGCATGGATTTGAAGCTAAGCCTTCTACTTCGCATTGATTTGAAACTAAATCATTTGTTTTGCATGGATTTGAAGCTAAACCTTCTACATCGCATTGATTTGAAGCTAAATCATGTGTTTCGCGTGGATTTGATGGTAACTCGTTTGTTTCGCATGTAGTTGAAGCTATATCACCTATATCCCAAGTGTTTGAAACACAATCATTTGTTTCGCATGGATTTGAAGCTACCTCGTCTGTTCCTCCAGATTTTGAAGTTATATCACTTATATCGCAAGTATTTGAAGCTAAATCATGTGCATCGCATGGATTTGAAGCTGAACTTTCTACATCGCATTGATTTGAAGCTAAATCTTGTGTATCGCATGGATTTGAAGCTAAACCCTCTACATCGCATTGTTTTGCAACTAAATCATGTGTTTCGCATGGATCTGAAGCTGACTCGTTTGTTTCGCATGCAGTTGTAGCTAAATAATGTATATCACAAGTATTTGTAGCTAAACCATTTGTTTCGCATGGATTTGAAGTTAAGCCTTCTACTTCGCATTGATTTGAAGCTAAATCATTTGTTTCGCATGGATTTGAAGCTAAGCCTTCTACTTCGCATTGATTTGAAGCTAAATCATATGTTTCGCATAGAATAGAAGCTACCTCGTTTGTTGATCCTGCTTTTGAAGCTATATCACTTATATCGAAAGTATTTGTAGCTAAACCATTTGTTTCGCATGGATTTGGAGCTAAGCCTTCTACTTCGCATTGATTTGAAGCTAAGTCATTTGTTTTGCATGGATTTGAAGCTGAACCTTCTACATCGCATTGATTTGAAGCTAAATCATGTGTTTCGCGTGGATCTGAAGCTAACTCGATTGTTTCGCATGCAGTTGTAGCTAAACGATGTATATCACAAGTATTTGTAGCTAAACCATTTGTTTAGCATGGATTTGAAGCTAAGCCTTCTACTTCGCATTGATTTGAAGCTAAATCATTTGTTTCGCATGGATTTGAAGCTAAACCTTCTACATCAAATTGATTTGAAGCTAAATCATGTGTTTCGCGTGGATTAAAAGGTAACACGTTTGTTTCGCATGCAGTTGAGGCTAAATAATGTATATCACAAGTATTTGTAGCTAAACCATTTGTTTCGCATGGATTTGAAGCTAAGCCCTCTACTTCGCATTGATTTGAAGCTAAATCATTTGTTTCGCATGGAATTGAAGCTACTTCGTTTGTTCCTCCAGCTTTTGAAGCTATATCACTTATATCGCAAGTATTTGAAGCTAAATCATGTGCGTCGCATGGATTTGAAGCTGAACTTTCTACATCGCATTGATTTGAATCTAAATCTTGTGTATCGCATGGATTTGAAAATAAACCCTCTACATCGCATTGATTTGAAGCTAAATCATTTGTTTCGCATGGATTTGAAGCTAAACCTTCTACATCGCACGGATTTGAAGCTAAACCTTGTACATCGAATTGATTTGCAGGTAAATCATGTGTTTCGCATGGATTTGAAGCTAACTCGATCGTTGCGCGTGCAGTTAAATCTAAATAACGTATATCACAAGTATTTGAAGCTAAACCATTTGTTTCGCATAGATTTTAAGCTAAGCCTCCTACTTCGCATTAATAGAAAGCTAAATCACGTGTTTTGCATTGATTTGAAGCTAAATCATGTGTTTCGCGTGGATTTGAAGGCAACTCGTTTGTTTTCTCATGCAGTTGAAGCTATATCACCTTTATCCCAAGTGTTTGAAGCTCAGTCATTTGTATCGCATGGATTTGATGCTAAACCTTCTACATCGCATTGATTTGAAGCTAAATCATGTGTTTCGCATGGATTTGAAGCTAACTCGTTTGTTTCGCATGCAGTTGTAGCTAAATATTGTATATCACAAGTATTTGTAGCTAAACCATTTGTTTCGCATGGATTTGAAGCTAAGCCTTCTACTTCGCATTGATTTGAAGCTAAATCATATGTTTCGCATAGAATTGAAGCTATCTCGTTTGTTCATCCTGCTTTTGAAGCTATATCACTTATATCACAAGTATTTGTAGCTAAAACATTTGTTTCGCATGGATTTGGAGCTAAGCCTTCTACTTCGCATTGATTTGAAGCTAAGTCATTTGATTTGCATGGATTTCAAGCTAAATCATGTGTTTCGCGTGGATCTGAAGCTAACTCGTTTGTTTCGCATGCAGTTGTAGCTAAATAATGTATATCACAAGTATTTCTAGCTAAACCATTTGTTTCGCATGGAATTGAAGCTAAGCCTTCTACTTCGCATTGATTTGAAGCTAAATCATTTGTTTCGCATGGATTTGAAGCTGAACCTCCTACATCGCATTGATTTCCAGCTAAATCATGTGTTTCGCATGGATTGAAGCTAACTCGTTTGTTTCGCATGCAGTTGTAGCTAAATAATGTATATCACAAGTATTTGTAGCTAAACCATTTGTTTCGCATGGATTTGAAGCTAAGCCTTCTACTTCGCATTGATTTGAAGCTAAATCATTTGTTTCGCATGGATTTGAAGCTAAACCTTCTACATCAAATTGATTTGAAGCTAAATCATTTGTTTCGCGTGGATTAGAAGGCAACTCGTTTGTTTCGCATGCAGTTGAAGCTATATCACCTTTTTCCCAAGTGCTTGAAGCTCAATCATTTGTATCGCATGGATTTGAAGCTAAGCCTTCTACTTCGCATTGATTTGAAGCTAAATCATTTGTTTCGCATGGATTTGAAGCTAAACCTTCTACATCAAATTGATTTGAAGCTAAATCATGTGTTTCGCGTGGATTTGAAGGTAACTCGTTTGTTTCGCATGCAGTTGAAAATATACCACCTATATCTCAAGTGTTTGAAGCTCAATCATTTGTTTCGCATGGATTTGAAGCTAAACCTTCTAGATCGCATTGATTTGAAGCTAAATCATGTGTTTCGCATGGATTTGAAGCTAACTCGTTTGTTTCGCATGCAGTTGTAACTAAATATTGTATATCACAAGTATTTGTAGCTAAACCATTTGTTTCGCATGGATTTGAAGCTAAGCCTTCTACTTCGCATTGATTTGAAACTAAATCATTTGTTTTGCATGGATTTGAAGCTAAACCTTCTACATCGCATTGATTTGAAGCTAAATCATGTGTTTCGCGTGGATTTGATGGTAACTCGTTTGTTTAGCATGTAGTTGAAGCTATATCACCTATATTCCAAGTGTTTGAAACACAATCATTTGTTTCGCATGGATTTGAAGCTACCTCGTCTGTTCCTCCAGATTTTGAAGTTATAGCACTTATATCGCAAGTATTTGAAGCTAAATCATGTGCATCGCATGGATTTGAAGCTGAACTTTCTACATCGCATTGATTTGAAGTTAAATCATTTGTTTCGCATGGATTTGAAGCTAAACCTTCTACATCGCATTGATTTGAAGCTAAATCGTGTGTTTCGCATGGATTTGAAGCTAACTTGTTTGTTTCCCCTGCATTTGAAGCTATATCATTTATATTCGCAAGTATTTGATGCTAAACCATTCGTTTCGCATGGATTTGAAGCTAACCCTTTTACTTCGCATTGATTTGAAGTTAAATCATGCGCTTCCCTTGGATTTGAAGCTGAATCGTTTATTTCGCATGCAGTTGAATCTATATCATTTATATCGCAAGTATCTGAAGCTAAATCATTTGTTTCGCTTGGATTTGAAGCTAAGCCTTCTACTTCGCATTGATTTGAAGCTAAATAATTTGTTTCGCATGGAATTGATGCTACCTCGTTTGTTCCCCCTGCTTTTGAATCTATATCACTTATATCGCAAGTATTTGAAGCTGTATCATGTGTGTCGCATGGATTTGAAGCTGAACCTTCTACATCGCATTGATTTGAAGTTAAATCTTGTGTATCGCACGGATTTGTAGCTAACTCGTTTGGTTAGTCTGCATTTGAAGCTATATCACTTATACCCCAAGTGTTTCAAGCTAAATCATTTGCTTCGCATGGATTTGAAGCTAAGCCTTCTACATCGCATTGATTTGCAGCTGAATCATGTGTTTCGCATGGATTTGAAGCTAACTCGTTTCTTTCGCATGCATATGTAGCTAAATAATGTATATCACAAGTATTTGTAGCTAAACCATTTGTTTCGCATGGATTTGAAGCTAAACCTTCTACATCGCATTGATTTGAAGCTAAATCATGTGTTTCGCATGGATTTGAAAATAACTCGTTTGTTTCGCAGGCAGTTGTAGCTGAATAATGTATATCACAAGTATTTGTAGCTAAACCATTTGTTTCGCATGGATTTGAAGCTAAACCTTCTACATCGCATTGATTTGAAGCTAAATCATGTGCTTCGCATGGATTTGAAGCTGACTCGTTTGTTTCGCATGCAGTTGTAGCTAAATAATGTATATCACAAGTATTTCTAGATAACCATTTGTTTCGCATGGATTTGAAGCTAAACCTGCTACATCGCATTGATTTGCAGCTAAATCATGTGCTTCGCTTGGATTTGAATCTAACTAGTTCGTTTCGCATGCAGTTGAAGCTAAATCATGTCTTTCACAAGTATTTGGAGATGAACCATTTGAATCGCATTGATTTGCACATGAGCCTACTACTTCGCACTGATTTGAAGCTAAATAATGTGTTTTGCATGGATTTGAAGCTAAGCCTTCTACATCGCATTGATTTGCAGCTGAATCATGTGTTTCGTATGGATTTGAAACTAACTCGTTCGTTTCGCCTGTATTTCAAGCTATATCACTTATATCGCAAGTATTTGAAGCTAAATCATGTGTTTCGCTTGGATTTGAAGCTAAACCTTCTACATCGCATTGATTTGAAGCTAAATTATGTGTTTTGCTTGGATTTGAATGTAACTCATTTGTTTCGCATGCAGTTGAAGCTATATCACCTATATCCTAAGTGTTGGAAGCTCAATCATTTGTTTCGCATGGACTTGAAGCTAAACCTTCTACGTCGCATTGATTTGAAGTTAAATCGTGTATCGTATGGATTTGAAGCTAAACCTTCTACATCGCACTGATTTGCAGCTAAATAATGTGTTTCGCATGGATTTGAAGATAACTTGTTTGTTTCGCATGCAGTTGTAGCTAAATAATGTATATCACAAGTATTTGTAGCTAAACCATTTGTTTCGCATGGATTTGAAGCTAAGCCTTCTACTTTGCATTGATTTGAAGCTAAATCATGTATTTCGCATGGCTCTGAAGCTAACTCGTTTGTTTCGCCTGCATTTGAAGCTATATCACTTATATTCGCAAGTATTTGATGCTAAATCATTCGTTTCGCATGGATTTGAAGCTAATCCTTTTACTTCGCATTGATCCGAAGTTAATTCATGTGTTTCCCTTGGATTTGAAGCTGAATCGTTTTTTTCGCATGCAGTTGGATCTATATCATTTATATCGCAAGTATCTGAAGCTAAATCATTTGTTTCTCATGGATTTGAAGCTAAACCTTCTACATCCCATGGATTTGAAGCTAAATCATGTGTTTCGCATGGATTTGAAGCTAACTCGTTTGTGTCGCATGCAGTTGAAGCTAAATCATGTATATCACAAGTATTTGAATCTAAACCATTTGATTCGCATGGGATTTGATGCTAAGCCTTCTACTTCACACTGATTTGATGCTGAATCATGCCTTTCGCATGGATTTAAAGCTAAACCTTCTACATCGCATTGATTTGCAGCTAAATCATGTGTTTCGCATGGATTTGAAGCTAACTCGTCCGTTGCGCATGCAGTTAAATCTAAATAACGTATATCACAAGTATTTGAAGCTAAACCATTTGTTTCGCATAGATTTGAAGCTAAGCCTTCTACTTCGCATTAATAGGAAGCTAAATCACGTGTTTTGCATGGATTTGAAGCTAAACCTTCTACATCGCATTGATTTGAAACTAAATCATGTGTTTCGCATGGATTTGAAGCTAACTCGTTTGTTTCGCATGCAGTTGAAGCTAAATCATGTCTTTCACATGTATTTGAAGGTGAACCATTTAAATCGCATTGATTTGAGCATGAGCCTACTAATTCGCACTGACTTGCAGCTAAATAATGTGTTTCGCATGGAATTGAAGCTACCTCGTTTGTTCCTCCTGCTTTTGAAGCTATATCACTTATATCGCAAGTATTTGAAGCTAAAGCATTTGATTCGCATGGATTTGAAGGTAACTCGTTTGTTTCGCATGCAGTTGAAGGTATATCATGTATATGACAAGTATTTGAAGCTAAACCATTTGTTTCGCTTTTATGTGAAGCTAAATCATGTGTTTACCATGACAATGAACCTAAATCATTTGTTGCCCATGGATTTGAAGCTTAATCATGTGTTTTGCATGGTTTCGAAGCTAACTTGATTGTATCCTCTGCATTTGAAGTTACTTCATTTATATCGCAAGTATTTGAAGCCAAACCATATTTGTTTTGCATGGATTTGAAGCTACGCCTTCTACTTCGCATTGATTTGAATCTAAATCATATGTTTCGCGTGGATTTGAAGCTAAATCGTGTGTTTCGCATGGATTTGAAGCTAAGACTTCTACTTCGCATTGTTTTGAAGCTTAATCATGTGTTTTGCATGGATTTGAAGCTATCTCGTTAGTTTCGCCTGCAGTTGAATCTATATCACATATGTCACAAGTTTTTGAAGCATAAACATTTTTTCCGCATTTATTTGAAGCTACGCCTTCTACTTGGCATTGATTTGAAGCTAAATCATCTGTTTCGCTTGGATTTGAAGCTAACACGTTTGTTTCACATGCAGTTGAAGCTAAATCATGTATTTCACAAGAATTTGAAGACGAACCATTAGATTCGCATCGATTTGAAGCTGAGCCTTCTACTTCGCACTGATTTGAAGCTAAATCATGTGTCTCGCTTGGATTTGAAGGTAAGCCTTCTAATTCGTATTGATTTGAAGCTAAATCATGTATTTCGCATTGATCTGAAGCCAACTCGTTTGTTTCGCCTGCATTTGAAGCTATATCACTTATATTCGCAAGTATTTGATGCTAAATAATTCGTTTCGTATGGATTTGAAGCTAAACCTTCTACATCCCATGGATTTGAAGCTAAATCATGTGTTTCGCATGGATTTGAAGCTAACTCGTTTGTTTCGCATGCAGTTGTAGCTAAATAATGTATATCACAAGTATTTGTAGCTATCCATTTGTTTCGCATGGATTTGAAGCTAAGCCATCTACTTCGCATTGATTTGAAGCTAAGTCATTTGTTTCGCATGGATTTGAAGCTAAACCTTCTACATCGCGTTGATTTGAAGCTAAATCATGTGTTTCGCGTGGATTTGAAGGTAACTCGTTTGTTTCGCATGCAGTTGTAGCTAAATATTGTATATCACAAGTATTTGTAGCTAAACCATTTGTTTCGCTTGGATTTGAAGCTAAGCCTTCTACTTCGCATTGATTTGAAGTTAAATCATTTGTTTCGCATGGATTTGAAGCTAAACCTTCTACATCGCATTGATTTGAAGCTAAATCGTGTGTTTCGCATGGATTTGAAGCTAACTTGTTTGTTTCCCCTGCATTTGAAGCTATATCATTTATATTCGCAAGTATTTGATGCTAAACCATTCGTTTCGCATGGATTTGAAGCTAACCCTTTTACTTCGCATTGATTTGAAGTTAAATCATGCGCTTCCCTTGGATTTGAAGCTGAATCGTTTTTTTCGCATGCAGTTGAATCTATATCATTTATATCGCAAGTATCTGAAGCTAAATCATTTGTTTCGCATGGATTTGAAGCTAAATCATGTGTTTCGCTTGGACTCGAAGATAACTCGCTTGTTTCGCCTGCATTTGAAGCTCTACCATTTATACTGCAAGTATTTGAAGCTAAATCATTCGTTTCGCATGGATTTGAAGCTAAGCCTTCTAATTCGCATTCTTTTGCATCTAAATCATGTGTTTCGCGTGGATTTGAAGCTAACTCGTTTGTTTCGCACGGATTTGAAGCTAAACCTTCTACATCGTATTGATTTGAAGCTAAATCATGTGTTTCGCATGGATTTGAAGTTAACTTGTTTGTTTCCCCTGCATTTGCAGCTATATCACTTATATCGCAAGTATCTGAATCTAAATCAATTGTTTCTCATGTATTTGAAGCAAAGCCTTCTACTTCTCATTGATTTGAAGATAAATCATGTGTTTCGCATGGATTTGAAGCTATCTCGTTCGTTCCTCTTGCATTTGTAGCTATACCACTTATATCGCAAGTATCTGAAGCTAAATCATTTTTTTCGCATGGATTTGGAGCTAAACCTTCTACATCGTATTGATTTGATGCTAAATCATTCGTTTCGCATGGATTTGAAGCTAATCCTTCTACATCCCATGGATTTGAAGCTAAATCATGTGTTTCGCGTGGATTTGAAGCTAACTCGTTTGTTTCGCATGCAGTTGTAGCTAAATAATGTATATCACAAGTATTTGTAGCTAAATCATTTGTTTCGCATGGATTTGAATCTAAGCCTTGTACTTCGCATTGATTTCAAGCTAAATCATTTGTTTCGCATCGAACTGAAGCTACCTCGTTTGACCCTCCTGCTTTTGAAGCTATATCACTTATATCGCAAGAGTTTGAAGCTAAATCATATGTGTCGCATGGATTTGAAGCTGAACCTTCTACTTCGCATTAATTAGAAGCTAAATCACGTGTTTTGCATGAATTTGAAGCTAAACCTACTACATCGCATTGATTTGAAGCTAAATAATGTGTTTCGCATGGATTTGAAGCTTACTCGTTTGTTTCGCATGCAGTTGAAGCTAAATCATGTCTTTCACAAGTATTTGAAGATGTACCATTTGAATCGCATTGATTTGAACATGAGCCTACTACTTCGCACTGATTTGTAACTAAATAATGTGTTTTGCATGGATTTGAAGCTAAACCTTCTACATCGCATTGATTTGCAGCTGAATCTTGTGTTTCGCATGGCTTTGAAGCCAACTCCTTCGTTTCGCCTGTATTTGAATCTATTTCACTTATATCGCAAGTATTTGAAGCTAAATCATATGTGTCGCATGGATTTGAAGCTGATCCTTCTACATCGAATTGATTTGAAGCTAAATCATGTGTTTCGCTTGGATTTGAAGGCAACTCGTTTGTTTTCTCATGCAGTTGAAGCTATATCACCTTTATCCCAAGTGTTTGAAGCTCAATCATTTGTATCGCATGGATTTGAAGCTAAGCCTTCTACTTCGCATTGATTTGAAGCTAAATCATTTGTTTCGCATGGATTTGAAGCTAAGCCTTCTACTTCGCATTGATTTGAAGCTAAATCATTTGTTTCGCATGGATTTGAAGCTAAACCTTCTAGATCGCATTGATTTGAAGCTAAATCATGTGTTTCGCGTGGATTTGAAGGCAACTCGTTTGTTTTCTCATGCAGTTGAAGCTATATCACCTTTATCCCAAGTGTTTGAAGCTCAATCATTTGTATCGCATGGATTTGAAGCTGAACCTTCTACATCGCATTGATTTGAAGCTAAATCTTGTAAATCGCATGGATTTGAAGCTAAACCTTCTACATCGCATTGATTTGAAGCTAAACCTTCTACATCGCATTGATTTGAAGCTAAACCTTCTACATCGCATTGATTTGAAGCTAAATCATGTGTTTCGCATGGATTTGAAGCTGACTCGTTTGTTTGGCATGCAGTTGTAGCTAAATAATGTATATCACAAGTATTTGTAGCTAAACCATTTGTTTCGCATGGATTTGAAGCTAAGCCTTCTACTTCGCATTGATTTGAAGCTAAATCATTTGTTTCGCATGGAATTGAAGCTACTTCGTTTGTTCCTCCAGCTTTTGAAGCTATATCACTTATATCGCAAGTATTTGAAGCTAAATCATGTGCGTCCCATGGATTTGAAGCTGAACTTTCTACATCGCATTGATTTGAATCTAAATCTTGTGTATCGCATGGATTTGAAACTAAACCCTCTACATCGCATTGATTTGAAGCTCAATCATTTGTTTCGTATGGATTTGAAGCTAAACCTTCTAGATCGCATTGATTTGTAGCTAAATCATGTGTTTCGCATGGATTTGAAGCTTACTCGTTTGTTTCGCATGCAGTTGTAACTAAATATTGTATATCACAAGTATTTGTAGCTAAACCATTTGTTTCGCATGGATTTGAAGCTAGTCCTTCTACTACGCATTGATTTGAAACTAAATCATATGTTTCGCATAGAATTGAAGCTACCTCGTTTGTTCCTCCTGCTTTTGAAGCTATATCACTTATATCGCAAGTATTTGTAGGTAAATCATTTGTTTCGCATGGATTTGAAGCTAAGCCTTCTACTTCGCATTGATTTGAAACTAAATCATTTGTTTTGCATGGATTTGAAGCTAAACCTTCTACATCGCATTGATTTGAAGCTAAATCATGTGTTTCGCGTGGATTTGATGGTAACTCGTTTGTTTCGCATGTAGTTGAAGCTATATCACCTATATCCCAAGTGTTTGAAACACAATCATTTGTTTCGCATGGATTTGAAGCTACCTCGTCTGTTCCTCCAGATTTTGAAGTTATATCACTTATATCGCAAGTATTTGAAGCTAAATCATGTGCATCGCATGGATTTGAAGCTGAACTTTCTACATCGCATTGATTTGAAGCTAAATCTTGTGTATCGCATGGATTTGAAGCTAAACCCTCTACATCGCATTGTTTTGCAACTAAATCATGTGTTTCGCATGGATCTGAAGCTGACTCGTTTGTTTCGCATGCAGTTGTAGCTAAATAATGTATATCACAAGTATTTGTAGCTAAACCATTTGTTTCGCATGGATTTGAAGTTAAGCCTTCTACTTCGCATTGATTTGAAGCTAAATCATTTGTTTCGCATGGATTTGAAGCTAAGCCTTCTACTTCGCATTGATTTGAAGCTAAATCATATGTTTCGCATAGAATAGAAGCTACCTCGTTTGTTGATCCTGCTTTTGAAGCTATATCACTTATATCGAAAGTATTTGTAGCTAAACCATTTGTTTCGCATGGATTTGGAGCTAAGCCTTCTACTTCGCATTGATTTGAAGCTAAGTCATTTGTTTTGCATGGATTTGAAGCTGAACCTTCTACATCGCATTGATTTGAAGCTAAATCATGTGTTTCGCGTGGATCTGAAGCTAACTCGATTGTTTCGCATGCAGTTGTAGCTAAACGATGTATATCACAAGTATTTGTAGCTAAACCATTTGTTTAGCATGGATTTGAAGCTAAGCCTTCTACTTCGCATTGATTTGAAGCTAAATCATTTGTTTCGCATGGATTTGAAGCTAAACCTTCTACATCAAATTGATTTGAAGCTAAATCATGTGTTTCGCGTGGATTAAAAGGTAACACGTTTGTTTCGCATGCAGTTGAGGCTAAATAATGTATATCACAAGTATTTGTAGCTAAACCATTTGTTTCGCATGGATTTGAAGCTAAGCCCTCTACTTCGCATTGATTTGAAGCTAAATCATTTGTTTCGCATGGAATTGAAGCTACTTCGTTTGTTCCTCCAGCTTTTGAAGCTATATCACTTATATCGCAAGTATTTGAAGCTAAATCATGTGCGTCGCATGGATTTGAAGCTGAACTTTCTACATCGCATTGATTTGAATCTAAATCTTGTGTATCGCATGGATTTGAAAATAAACCCTCTACATCGCATTGATTTGAAGCTAAATCATTTGTTTCGCATGGATTTGAAGCTAAACCTTCTACATCGCACGGATTTGAAGCTAAACCTTGTACATCGAATTGATTTGCAGGTAAATCATGTGTTTCGCATGGATTTGAAGCTAACTCGATCGTTGCGCGTGCAGTTAAATCTAAATAACGTATATCACAAGTATTTGAAGCTAAACCATTTGTTTCGCATAGATTTTAAGCTAAGCCTCCTACTTCGCATTAATAGAAAGCTAAATCACGTGTTTTGCATTGATTTGAAGCTAAATCATGTGTTTCGCGTGGATTTGAAGGCAACTCGTTTGTTTTCTCATGCAGTTGAAGCTATATCACCTTTATCCCAAGTGTTTGAAGCTCAGTCATTTGTATCGCATGGATTTGATGCTAAACCTTCTACATCGCATTGATTTGAAGCTAAATCATGTGTTTCGCATGGATTTGAAGCTAACTCGTTTGTTTCGCATGCAGTTGTAGCTAAATATTGTATATCACAAGTATTTGTAGCTAAACCATTTGTTTCGCATGGATTTGAAGCTAAGCCTTCTACTTCGCATTGATTTGAAGCTAAATCATATGTTTCGCATAGAATTGAAGCTATCTCGTTTGTTCATCCTGCTTTTGAAGCTATATCACTTATATCACAAGTATTTGTAGCTAAAACATTTGTTTCGCATGGATTTGGAGCTAAGCCTTCTACTTCGCATTGATTTGAAGCTAAGTCATTTGATTTGCATGGATTTCAAGCTAAATCATGTGTTTCGCGTGGATCTGAAGCTAACTCGTTTGTTTCGCATGCAGTTGTAGCTAAATAATGTATATCACAAGTATTTCTAGCTAAACCATTTGTTTCGCATGGAATTGAAGCTAAGCCTTCTACTTCGCATTGATTTGAAGCTAAATCATTTGTTTCGCATGGATTTGAAGCTGAACCTCCTACATCGCATTGATTTCCAGCTAAATCATGTGTTTCGCATGGATTGAAGCTAACTCGTTTGTTTCGCATGCAGTTGTAGCTAAATAATGTATATCACAAGTATTTGTAGCTAAACCATTTGTTTCGCATGGATTTGAAGCTAAGCCTTCTACTTCGCATTGATTTGAAGCTAAATCATTTGTTTCGCATGGATTTGAAGCTAAACCTTCTACATCAAATTGATTTGAAGCTAAATCATTTGTTTCGCGTGGATTAGAAGGCAACTCGTTTGTTTCGCATGCAGTTGAAGCTATATCACCTTTTTCCCAAGTGCTTGAAGCTCAATCATTTGTATCGCATGGATTTGAAGCTAAGCCTTCTACTTCGCATTGATTTGAAGCTAAATCATTTGTTTCGCATGGATTTGAAGCTAAACCTTCTACATCAAATTGATTTGAAGCTAAATCATGTGTTTCGCGTGGATTTGAAGGTAACTCGTTTGTTTCGCATGCAGTTGAAAATATACCACCTATATCTCAAGTGTTTGAAGCTCAATCATTTGTTTCGCATGGATTTGAAGCTAAACCTTCTAGATCGCATTGATTTGAAGCTAAATCATGTGTTTCGCATGGATTTGAAGCTAACTCGTTTGTTTCGCATGCAGTTGTAACTAAATATTGTATATCACAAGTATTTGTAGCTAAACCATTTGTTTCGCATGGATTTGAAGCTAAGCCTTCTACTTCGCATTGATTTGAAACTAAATCATTTGTTTTGCATGGATTTGAAGCTAAACCTTCTACATCGCATTGATTTGAAGCTAAATCATGTGTTTCGCGTGGATTTGATGGTAACTCGTTTGTTTAGCATGTAGTTGAAGCTATATCACCTATATTCCAAGTGTTTGAAACACAATCATTTGTTTCGCATGGATTTGAAGCTACCTCGTCTGTTCCTCCAGATTTTGAAGTTATAGCACTTATATCGCAAGTATTTGAAGCTAAATCATGTGCATCGCATGGATTTGAAGCTGAACTTTCTACATCGCATTGATTTGAAGTTAAATCATTTGTTTCGCATGGATTTGAAGCTAAACCTTCTACATCGCATTGATTTGAAGCTAAATCGTGTGTTTCGCATGGATTTGAAGCTAACTTGTTTGTTTCCCCTGCATTTGAAGCTATATCATTTATATTCGCAAGTATTTGATGCTAAACCATTCGTTTCGCATGGATTTGAAGCTAACCCTTTTACTTCGCATTGATTTGAAGTTAAATCATGCGCTTCCCTTGGATTTGAAGCTGAATCGTTTATTTCGCATGCAGTTGAATCTATATCATTTATATCGCAAGTATCTGAAGCTAAATCATTTGTTTCGCATGGATTTGAAGCTAAATCATGTGTTTCGCTTGGACTCGAAGATAACTCGCTTGTTTCGCCTGCATTTGAAGCTCTACCATTTATACTGCAAGTATTTGAAGCTAAATCATTCGTTTCGCATGGATTTGAAGCTAAGCCTTCTAATTCGCATTCTTTTGCATCTAAATCATGTGTTTCGCGTGGATTTGAAGCTAACTCGTTTGTTTCGCACGGATTTGAAGCTAAACCTTCTACATCGTATTGATTTGAAGCTAAATCATGTGTTTCGCATGGATTTGAAGTTAACTTGTTTGTTTCCCCTGCATTTGCAGCTATATCACTTATATCGCAAGTATCTGAATCTAAATCAATTGTTTCTCATGTATTTGAAGCAAAGCCTTCTACTTCTCATTGATTTGAAGATAAATCATGTGTTTCGCATGGATTTGAAGCTATCTCGTTCGTTCCTCTTGCATTTGTAGCTATACCACTTATATCGCAAGTATCTGAAGCTAAATCATTTTTTTCGCATGGATTTGGAGCTAAACCTTCTACATCGTATTGATTTGATGCTAAATCATTCGTTTCGCATGGATTTGAAGCTAATCCTTCTACATCCCATGGATTTGAAGCTAAATCATGTGTTTCGCGTGGATTTGAAGCTAACTCGTTTGTTTCGCATGCAGTTGTAGCTAAATAATGTATATCACAAGTATTTGTAGCTAAATCATTTGTTTCGCATGGATTTGAATCTAAGCCTTGTACTTCGCATTGATTTCAAGCTAAATCATTTGTTTCGCATCGAACTGAAGCTACCTCGTTTGACCCTCCTGCTTTTGAAGCTATATCACTTATATCGCAAGAGTTTGAAGCTAAATCATATGTGTCGCATGGATTTGAAGCTGAACCTTCTACTTCGCATTAATTAGAAGCTAAATCACGTGTTTTGCATGAATTTGAAGCTAAACCTACTACATCGCATTGATTTGAAGCTAAATAATGTGTTTCGCATGGATTTGAAGCTTACTCGTTTGTTTCGCATGCAGTTGAAGCTAAATCATGTCTTTCACAAGTATTTGAAGATGTACCATTTGAATCGCATTGATTTGAACATGAGCCTACTACTTCGCACTGATTTGTAACTAAATAATGTGTTTTGCATGGATTTGAAGCTAAACCTTCTACATCGCATTGATTTGCAGCTGAATCTTGTGTTTCGCATGGCTTTGAAGCCAACTCCTTCGTTTCGCCTGTATTTGAATCTATTTCACTTATATCGCAAGTATTTGAAGCTAAATCATATGTGTCGCATGGATTTGAAGCTGATCCTTCTACATCGAATTGATTTGAAGCTAAATCATGTGTTTCGCTTGGATTTGAAGGCAACTCGTTTGTTTTCTCATGCAGTTGAAGCTATATCACCTTTATCCCAAGTGTTTGAAGCTCAATCATTTGTATCGCATGGATTTGAAGCTAAGCCTTCTACTTCGCATTGATTTGAAGCTAAATCATTTGTTTCGCATGGATTTGAAGCTAAGCCTTCTACTTCGCATTGATTTGAAGCTAAATCATTTGTTTCGCATGGATTTGAAGCTAAACCTTCTAGATCGCATTGATTTGAAGCTAAATCATGTGTTTCGCGTGGATTTGAAGGCAACTCGTTTGTTTTCTCATGCAGTTGAAGCTATATCACCTTTATCCCAAGTGTTTGAAGCTCAATCATTTGTATCGCATGGATTTGATGCTAAACCTTCTACATCGCATTGATTTGAAGCTAAATCATGTGTTTCGCATGGATTTGAAGCTAACTCGTTTGTTTCGCATGCAGTTGTAACTAAATATTGTATATCACAAGTATTTGTAGCTAAACCATTTGTTTCGCATGGATTTGAAGCTAGGCCTTCTACTTCGCATTGATTTGAAACTAAATCATATGTTTCGCATAGAATTGAAGCTACCTCGTTTGTTCCTCCTGCTTTTGAAGCTATATCACTTATATCGCAAGTATTTGTAGCTAAACCATTTGTTTCGCATGGATTTGAAGCTAAGCCTTCTACTTCGCATTGATTTGAAACTAAATCATTTGTTTTGCATGGATTTTAAGCTAAACCTTCTACATCGCATTGATTTGAAGCTAAATCATGTGTTTCGCGTGGATTTGATGGTAACTCGTTTGTTTCGCATGTAGTTGAAGCTATATCACCTATATCCCAAGTGTTTGAAACACAATCATTTGTTTCGCATGGATTTGAAGCTACCTCGTCTGTTCCTCCAGATTTTGAAGTTATATCACTTATATCGCAAGTATTTGAAGCTAAATCATGTGCATCACATGGATTTGAAGCTGAACTTTCTACATCGCATTGATTTGAAGCTAAATCTTGTGTATCGCATGGATTTGAAGCTAAACCCTCTACATCGCATTGTTTTGCAACTAAATCATGTGTTTCGCATGGATCTGAAGCTGACTCGTTTGTTTCGCATGCAGTTGTAGCTGAATAATGTATATCACAAGTATTTGTAGCTAAACAATTTGTTTCGCATGGATTTGAAGCTAAACCTTCTACATCGCATTGATTTGAAGCTAAATCATGTGTATCCCATGTATTTGAAGCTACCTCGTTTGTCCCTCCTGCTTTTGAAGCTATATCACTTATATCGCAAGTATTTGAAGCTAAATCATATGTGTCGCATGGATTTGAAGCTGAACCTTCTACATCGCATTGATTTGAAGCTAAATCTTGTAAATCGCATGGATTTGAAGCTAAACCTTCTACATCGCATTGATTTGAAGCTAATCCTTCTACATCGCATTGATTTGAAGCTAAACCTTCTACATCGCATTGATTTGAAGCTAAATCATGTGTTTCGCATGGATTTGAAGCTAACTCGTTTGTTTGGCATGCAGTTGTAGCTAAATAATGTATATCACAAGTATTTGTAGCTAAACCATTTGTTTCGCATGGATTTGAATCTAAGCCTTCTACTTCGCATTGATTTGAAGCTAAATCATTTGTTTCGCATGGAATTGAAGCTACTTCGTTTGTTCCTCCAGCTTTTGAAGCTATATCACTTATATCGCAAGTATTTGAAGCTAAATCATGTGCGTCCCATGGATTTGAAGCTGAACTTTCTACATCGCATTGATTTGAATCTAAATCTTGTGTATCGCATGGATTTGAAACTAAACCCTCTACATCGCATTGATTTGAAGCTCAATCATTTGTTTCGTATGGATTTGAAGCTAAACCTTCTACATCGCATTGACTTGAAGCTAAATCATGTGTTTCGCGTGGATTTGATGGTAACTCGTTTGTTTCGCATGTAGTTGAAGCTATATCACCTATATCCCAAGTGTTTGAAACACAATCATTTGTTTCGCATGGATTTGAAGCTACCTCGTCTGTTCCTCCAGATTTTGAAGTTATATCACTTATATCGCAAGTATTTGAAGCTAAATCATGTGCATCGCATGGATTTGAAGCTGAACTTTCTACATCGCATTGATTTGAAGCTAAATCTTGTGTATCGCATGGATTTGAAGCTAAACCCTCTACATCGCATTGTTTTGCAACTAAATCATGTGTTTCGCATGGATCTGAAGCTGACTCGTTTGTTTCGCATGCAGTTGTAGCTAAATAATGTATATCACAAGTATTTGTAGCTAAACCATTTGTTTCGCATGGATTTGAAGTTAAGCCTTCTACTTCGCATTGATTTGAAGCTAAATCATTTGTTTCGCATGGATTTGAAGCTAAGCCTTCTACTTCGCATTGATTTGAAGCTAAATCATATGTTTCGCATAGAATAGAAGCTACCTCGTTTGTTGATCCTGCTTTTGAAGCTATATCACTTATATCGCAAGTATTTGTAGCTAAACCATTTGTTTCGCATGGATTTGGAGCTAAGCCTTCTACTTCGCATTGATTTGAAGCTAAGTCATTTGTTTTGCATGGATTTGAAGCTAAACCTTCTACATCGCATTGATTTGAAGCTAAATCATGTGTTTCGCGTGGATCTGAAGCTAACTCGATTGTTTCGCATGCAGTTGTAGCTAAACGATGTATATCACAAGTATTTGTAGCTAAACCATTTGTTTAGCATGGATTTGAAGCTAAGCCTTCTACTTCGCATTGATTTGAAGCTAAATCATTTGTTTCGCATGGATTTGAAGCTAAACCTTCTACATCAAATTGATTTGAAGCTAAATCATGTGTTTCGCGTGGATTAAAAGGTAACACGTTTGTTTCGCATGCAGTTGAGGCTAAATAATGTATATCACAAGTATTTGTAGCTAAACCATTTGTTTCGCATGGATTTGAAGCTAAGCCCTCTACTTCGCATTGATTTGAAGCTAAATCATTTGTTTCGCATGGAATTGAAGCTACTTCGTTTGTTCCTCCAGCTTTTGAAGCTATATCACTTATATCGCAAGTATTTGAAGCTAAATCATGTGCGTCGCATGGATTTGAAGCTGAATTTTCTACATCGCATTGATTTGAATCTAAATCTTGTGTATCGCATGGATTTGAAAATAAACCCTCTACATCGCATTGATTTGAAGCTAAATCATTTGTTTCGCATGGATTTGAAGCTAAACCTTCTACATCGCACGGATTTGAAGCTAAACCTTGTACATCGAATTGATTTGCAGGTAAATCATGTGTTTCGCATGGATTTGAAGCTAACTCGATCGTTGCCCGTGCAGTTAAATCTAAATAACGTATATCACAAGTATTTGAAGCTAAACCATTTGTTTCGCATAGATTTTAAGCTAAGCCTTCTACTTCGCATTAATAGAAAGCTAAATCACGTGTTTTGCATTGATTTGAAGCTAAATCATGTGTTTCGCGTGGATTTGAAGGCAACTCGTTTGTTTTCTCATGCAGTTGAAGCTATATCACCTTTTTCCCAAGTGCTTGAAGCTCAATCATTTGTATCGCATGGATTTGAAGCTAAGCCTTCTACTTCGCATTGATTTGAAGCTAAATCATTTGTTTCGCATGGATTTGAAGCTAAACCTTCTACATCAAATTGATTTGAAGCTAAATCATGTGTTTCGCGTGGATTTGAAGGTAACTCGTTTGTTTCGCATGCAGTTGAAAATATACCACCTATATCTCAAGTGTTTGAAGCTCAATCATTTGTTTCGCATGGATTTGAAGCTAAACCTTCTAGATCGCATTGATTTGAAGCTAAATCATGTGTTTCGCATGGATTTGAAGCTAACTCGTTTGTTTCGCATGCAGTTGTAACTAAATATTGTATATCACAAGTATTTGTAGCTAAACCATTTGTTTCGCATGGATTTGAAGCTAAGCCTTCTACTTCGCATTGATTTGAAACTAAATCATTTGTTTTGCATGGATTTGAAGCTAAACCTTCTACATCGCATTGATTTGAAGCTAAATGCATGTGTTTCGCGTGGATTTGATGGTAACTCGTTTGTTTAGCATGTAGTTGAAGCTATATCACCTATATTCCAAGTGTTTGAAACACAATCATTTGTTTCGCATGGATTTGAAGCTACCTCGTCTGTTCCTCCAGATTTTGAAGTTATAGCACTTATATCGCAAGTATTTGAAGCTAAATCATGTGCATCGCATGGATTTGAAGCTGAACTTTCTACATCGCATTGATTTGAAGCTAAATCATCTGTTTCGCATGGATTTGAAGCTAAACCTTCTACATCGCATTGATTTGAAGCTAAATCATGTGTATCCCATGTATTTGAAGCTACCTCGTTTGTCCCTCCTGCTTTTGAAGCTATATCACATACATCGCAAGTATTTGAAGCTAAATCATATGTGTCGCATGGATTTGAAGCTGAACCTTCTACATCGCATTGATTTGAAGCTAAATCTTGTAAATCGCATTGATTTGAAGCTAAACCTTCTACATCGCATTGATTTGAAGCTAAATCATGTGTTTCGCATGGATTTGAAGCTAAACCTTCTACATCGCACGTATTTGAAGCTAAACCTTGTACATCGTATTGATTTGCAGGTAAATCATGTGTTTCGCATGGATTTGAAGCTACTTCGTTTGTTCCTCCAGCTTTTGAAGCTATATCACTTATATCGCAAGTATTTGAAGCTAAATCATGTGCGTCGCATGGATTTGAAGCTGAACTTTCTTCATCGCATTGATTTGAATCTAAATCTTGTGTATCGCATGGATTTGAAACTAAACCCTCTACATCGCATTGATTTGAAGCTAAATCATTTGTTTCGAATGGATTTGTAGCTAAACCTTCTACATCGCACGTATTTGAAGCTAAACCTTGTACATCGCATTGATTTGCAGGTAAATCATGTGTTTCGCATGGATTTGAAGCTAACTCGATCGTTGCGCATGCAGTTAAATCTAAATAACGTATATCACAAGTATTTGAAGCTAAACCATTTGTTTCGCATAGATTTTAAGCTAAGCCTTCTACTTCGCATTAATAGGAAGCTAAATCACGTGTTTTGCATTGATTTGAAGCTAAATCATGTGTTTCGCGTGGATTTGAAGGCAACTCGTTTTTTTTCTCATGCAGATGAAGCTATATCACATTTATCCCAAGTGTTTGAAGCTCAATCATTTGTATCGCATGGATTTGATGCTAAACCTTCTACATCGCATTGATTGAAGCTAAATCATGTGTTTCGCATGGATTTGAAGCTAACTCGTTTGTTTCGCATGCAGTTGTAGCTAAATATTGTATATCACAAGTATTTGTAACTAAACCATTTGTTTCGCATGGATTTGAAGCTAAGCCTTCTACTTCGCATTGATTTGAAGCTAAATCATATGTTTCGCATAGAATTGAAGCTACCTCGTTTGTTCATCCTGCTTTTGAAGCTATATCACTTATATCGCAAGTATTTGTAGCTAAAACATTTGTTTCGCATGGATTTGAAGCTAAACCTTCTACATCGCATTGATATGAAGCTAAATCATGTGTTTCGCATGGATTTGAAGGTAACTCGTTTGTTTCGCATGCAGTTGAAGCTATATCACCTTTATCCCAAGTGTTTGAAGCTCAATCATTTGTTTCGCATGGATTTGAAGCTAAACCTTCTACATCACATTGATTTGAAGCTAACTCATGTATTTCGCGTGAATTTGAAGGTAACTCGTTTGTTTCGCATGCAGTTGAAGCTATACCAACTATATCCCAAGTGTTTGAAGCTCAATCATTTGTTTCGCATGGATTTGAAGCTAAACCTTCTACATCGCATTGATTTGAAGTAAAATCATGTGTTTCGCATGGACTTGAAGCTAACTCGTTTGTTTCGCAGGCAGTTGTAGCTAAATAATGTATATCACAAGTATTTGTAGCTAAACCATTTGTTTCGCATGGATTTGAAGCTAATCCTTCTACTTCGCATTGATTTGAAGCTAAATCATTTGTTTCGCATGGATTTGAAGCTAAACCTTCTACATCAAATTGATTTGAAGCTAAATCATGTGTTTCGCGTGGATTTGAAGGTAACGCGTTTGTTTCGCATGCAGATGAAGCTATATCACCTTTATCCCAAGTGTTTGAAGCTCAATCATTTGAATCGCATGGATTTGATGCTAAACCTTCTACATCGCATTGATTTGAAGCTAACTCATGTGTTTCGCGTGGATTTGAAGGTAACTCGTTTGTTTCGCATGCAGTTGAAAATATACCACATATATCCCAAGTGTTTGAAGCTCAATCATTTGTTTCGCATGGATTTGAAGCTAAACATCCTAGATCGCATTCAATTGAAGCTAAATCATGTGTTTCGCATGGATTTGAAGCTAACTCGTTTGTTTCGCATGCAGTTGTAGCTAAATATTGTATATCACAAGTATTTGTAGCTAAACCATTTGTTTCGCATGGATTTGAAGCTAGGCCTTCTACTTCGCATTGATTTGAACCTAAACCATTTGTTTAGCATGGCTTTGAAGCTAAGCCTTCTACTTCGCATTTATTTGAAGCTAAATCATATGTTTCGCATGGATTTGAAGCTAAACCTTCTACATCGCATTGATTTGAAGCTAAATCATGTGCGTCGCATGGATTTGAAGCTGAACCTTCTACATCGCATTGATTTGAAGCTAAATCATGTGTTTCGCATGGATTGAAGCTAACTCGTTTGTTTCGCATGCAGTTGTAGCTAAATAATGTATATCACAAGTATTTGTAGCTAAACCATTTGTTTCGCATGGATTTGAAGCTAAGCCTTCTACTTCGCACTGATTTGAAGCTCAATCATTTGTTTCGCATGGATTTGAAGCTAAACCTTCTAGATCGCATTGATTTGAAGCTAAATCATGTGTTTCGCGTGGATTTGTAAGCAACTCGTTTGTTTTCTCATGCAGTTGAAGCTATATCACCTTTATCCCAAGTGTTTGAAGCTCAATCATTTGTATCGCATGGATTTGATGCTAAACCTTCTACATCGCATTGATTTGAAGCTAAATCATGTGTTTCGCATGGATTTGAAGCTAACTCGTTTGTTTCGCATGCAGTTGTAGCTAAATATTGTATATCACAAGTATTTGTAGCTAAACCATTTGTTTCGCATGGATTTGAAGCTAAGCCCACTACTTCGCATTGATTTGAAGCTAAATCATATGTTTCGCATGGAATTGAAGCTACTTCGTTTGTTCCTCCAGCTTTTGAAGCTATATCACTTATATCGCAAGTATTTGAAGCTAAATCATGTGCGTCGCATGGATTTGAAGCTGAACTTTCTACATCGCATTGATTTGAATCTAAATCTTGTGTATCGCATGGATTTGAAGCTAAACTCTCTACATCGCATTGATTTGAAGCTAAATCATTTGTTTCGTATGGATTTGAAGCTAAACCTTCTACATCGCACGGATTTGAAGCTAAACCTTGTACATCGCATTGATTTGCAGGTAAATCATGTGTTTCGCATGGATTTGAAGCTAACTCGATCGTTGCGCATGCAGTTAAATCTAAATAACGTATATCACAAGTATTTGAAGCTTAAACCATTTGTTTCGCATAGATTTTAAGCTAAGCCTTCTACTTCGCATTACTAGGAAGCTAAATCACGTGTTTTGCATGGATTTGAAGCTAAACCTTCTACATCGCACGGATTTGAAGCTAAACCTTGTACATCGCATTGATTTGAAGCTAAATCATGTGTTTCGCATGGATTTGAAGCTAACTCATTTGTTTCGCATGCAGTTGTAGCTAAAAAATGTATATCACAAGTATTTCTAGCTAAACCATTTGTTTCGCATGGATTTGAAGCTAAGCCTTCTACTTCGCATTGATTTGAACCTAAACCATTTGTTTAGCATGGCTTTGAAGCTAAGCCTTCTACTTCGCATTGATTTGAAGCTAAATCATTTGTTTCGCATGGATTTGAAGCTAAACCTTCTACATAGCATTGATTTGAAGCTAAATCATGTGCGTCGCATGGATTTGAAGCTGAACCTTCTACATCGCATTGATTTGAAGCTAAATCATGTGTTTCGCATGGATTTGAAGCTAACTCGTTTGTTTCGCATGCAGTTGTAGCTAAATAATGTATATCACAAGTATTTGTAGCTAAACCATTTGTTTCGCATGGATTTGAAGCTAAGCCTTCTACTTCGCATTGATTTGAAGCTAAATCATTTGTTTCGCATGGATTTGAAGCTAAACCTTCTACATCGCATTGATTTGAAGCTAAATCATGTGTTTCGCATGGATTTGAAGCTAACTCGTTTGTTTCGCATGCAGTTGTAGCTAAATATTGTATATCACAAGTATTTGTAGCTAAACCATTTGTTTCGCATGGATTTGAAGCTAGGCCTTCTACTTCGCATTGATTTGAACCTAAACCATTTGTTTAGCATGGCTTTGAAGCTAAGCCTTCTACTTCGCATTTATTTGAAGCTAAATCATATGTTTCGTATGGATTTGAAGCTAAACCTTCTAGATCGCATTGATTTGAAGCTAAATCATGTGTTTCGCGAGGATTTGAAAGCAACTCGTTTGTTTTCTCATGCAGTTGAAGCTATATCACCTTTATCCCAAGTCTTTGAAGCCCAATCATTCGTATCGCATGGATTTGATGCTAAACCTTCTACATCGCATTGATTTGAAGCTAAATCATGTGTTTCGCATGAATTTGAAGCTAACTCGTTTGTTTCGCATGCAGTTGTAGCTAAATATTGTATATCACAAGTATTTGTAGCTAAACCATTTGTTTCGCATGGATTTGAAGCTGAACCTTCTACGTCGCATTGATTTGAAGCTAAATCTTGTGTATCGCATGGATTTGAAACTAAGCCTTCTACATCGCATTGATTTGCAGCTGAATCATGTGTTTCGCATGGATTTGAAGCTAACTCGTTCGTTTCTCCTGCATTTGAAACTATATCACATATATCGCAAGTATTTGAAGCTAAATCATGTGTTTCGCTTGGATTTGAATGTAACTCATTTGTTTCGCATGCAGTTGAAGCTATATCACCTATATCCCAAGTGTTTGAAGCTCAATCATTTGTTTCGCATGGATTTGAAGCTAAACCTTCTACATCGCATTGATTTGAAGCTAAATCATTTGTTTCGCATAGAATTGAAGCTACCTCGTTTGTTCCTCCAGCTTTTGAAGCTATATCACTTATATCGCAAGTATTTGAAGCTAAATCATATGCGTCGCATGGATTTGAAGCTGAACCTTCTACATCGCATTGATTTGAAGCTAAATCTTGTGCATCGCATGGATTTGAAGCTAAACCTTCTACATCGCATTGATTTGAAGCTAAATCATGTGTTTCGCATGGATTTGAAGCTAACTTGTTTGTTTCACAGGCAGTTGTAGCTAAATAAAGTATATCACAAGTATTTGTAGCTAAACCATTTGTTTCGCATGGATTTGAAGCTAGGCCTTCTACTTCGCATTGATTTGAACCTAAACCATTTGTTTAGCATGGCTTTGAAGCTAAGCCTTCTACTTCGCATTGATTTGAAGCTAAATCATTTGTTTCGCATGGATTTGAAGCTAAACCTTCTACATCGCATTGATTTGAAGCTAAATCATGTGTTTCGCGTGGATCTGAAGCTAACTCGTTTGTTTCGCATGCAGTTGTAGCTAAATAATGTATTTCACAAGTATTTGTAGCTAAACCATTTGTTTAGCATGGCTTTGAAGCTAAGCCTTCTACTTCGCATTGATTTGAAGCTAAATCATTTGTTTCGCATGGATTTGAAGCTGAACCTACTACATCGCATGGATTTGAAGCTAAATCTTGTAAATCGCATGGATTTGAAGCTAAACCTTCTACATCGCATTGATTTGAAGCTAAATCATGTGTTTCGCATGGATTTGAAGCTAACTCGTTTGTTTCGCATGCAGTTGTAGCTAAATATTGTATATCACAAGTATTTGTAGCTAAACCATTTGTTTCGCATGGATTTGAAGCTAGGCCTTCTACTTCGCATTGATTTGAACCTAAACCATTTGTTTAGCATGGCTTTGAAGCTAATCCTTCTACTTCGCATTGATTTGAATCTAAATCATTTGTTTCGCATGGATTTGAAGCTAAACCTTCTACATCGCATTGATTTGAAGCTAAATCATGTGCGTCGCATGGATTTGAAGCTGAACCTTCTACATCGCATAGATTTGAAGCTAAATCATGTGTTTCGCATGGATTTGAAGCTAAACCTTCTACATCAAATTGACTTGAAGCTAAATCATGTGTTTCGCATGGATTTGAAGCTAACTCGTTTGTTTCGCATGCAGTTGTAACTAAATATTGTATATCACAAGTATTTGTAGCTAAACCATTTGTTTCGCATGGATTTGAAGCTAAGCCTTCTACTTCGCATTGATTTGAAGCTAAATCATATGTTTCGCATAGAATAGAAGCTACCTCGTTTGTTGATCCTGCTTTTGAAGCTATATCACTTATATCGCAAGTATTTGTAGCTAAACCATTTGTTTCGCATGGATTTGGAGCTAAGCCTTCTACTTCGCATTGATTTGAAGCTAAGTCATTTGTTTTGCATGGATTTGAAGCTAAACCTTCTACATCGCATTGATTTGAAGCTAAATCATGTGTTTCGCGTGGATCTGAAGCTAACTCGATTGTTTCGCATGCAGTTGTAGCTAAACGATGTATATCACAAGTATTTGTAGCTAAACCATTTGTTTAGCATGGCTTTGAAGCTAAGCCTTCTACTTCGCATTGATTTGAAGCTAAATCATTTGTTTCGCATGGATTTGAAGCTGAACCTTCTACATCGCATAGATTTTAAGCTAAATCTTGTAAATCGCATTGATTTGAAGCTAAACCTTCTACATCGCATTGATTTGAAGCTAAATCATGTGTTTCGCATGGATTTGAAGCTAACTCGTTTGTTTCGCATGCAGTTGTAGCTAAATAATTTATATCACAAGTATTTGTAGCTAAACCATTTGTTTCGCATGGATTTGAAGCTAAGCCTTCTACTTCGCATTGATTTGAAGCTAAATCATTTGTTTCGCATGGATTTGAAGCTAAACCTTCTACATCAAATTGATTTGAAGCTAAATCATGTGTTTCGCGTGGATTAAAAGGTAACACGTTTGTTTCGCATGCAGTTGAGGCTAAATAATGTATATCACAAGTATTTGTAGCTAAACCATTTGTTTCGCATGGATTTGAAGCTAAGCCCTCTACTTCGCATTGATTTGAAGCTAAATCATTTGTTTCGCATGGAATTGAAGCTACTTCGTTTGTTCCTCCAGCTTTTGAAGCTATATCACTTATATCGCAAGTATTTGAAGCTAAATCATGTGCGTCGGATGGATTTGAAGCTGAACTTTCTACATCGCATTGATTTGAATCTAAATCTTGTGTATCGCATGGATTTGAAAATAAACCCTCTACATCGCATTGATTTGAAGCTAAATCATTTGTTTCGCATGGATTTGAAGCTAAACCTTCTACATCGCACGGATTTGAAGCTAAACCTTGTACATCGAATTGATTTGCAGGTAAATCATGTGTTTCGCATGGATTTGAAGCTAACTCGATCGTTGCGCGTGCAGTTAAATCTAAATAACGTATATCACAAGTATTTGAAGCTAAACCATTTGTTTCGCATAGATTTTAAGCTAAGCCTTCTACTTCGCATTAATAGAAAGCTAAATCACGTGTTTTGCATTGATTTGAAGCTAAATCATGTGTTTCGCGTGGATTTGAAGGCAACTCGTTTGTTTTCTCATGCAGTTGAAGCTATATCACCTTTATCCCAAGTGTTTGAAGCTCAATCATTTGTATCGCATGGATTTGATGCTAAACCTTCTACATCGCATTGATTTGAAGCTAAATCATGTGTTTCGCATGGATTTGAAGCTAACTCGTTTGTTTCGCATGCAGTTGTAGCTAAATATTGTATATCACAAGTATTTGTAGCTAAACCATTTGTTTCGCATGGATTTGAAGCTAAGCCTTCTACTTCGCATTGATTTGAAGCTAAATCATATGTTTCGCATAGAATTGAAGCTACCTCGTTTGTTCATCCTGCTTTTGAAGCTATATCACTTATATCACAAGTATTTGTAGCTAAAACATTTGTTTCGCATGGATTTGGAGCTAAGCCTTCTACTTCGCATTGATTTGAAGCTAAGTCATTTGATTTGCATGGATTTCAAGCTAAATCATGTGTTTCGCGTGGATCTGAAGCTAACTCGTTTGTTTCGCATGCAGTTGTAGCTAAATAATGTATATCACAAGTATTTCTAGCTAAACCATTTGTTTCGCATGGAATTGAAGCTAAGCCTTCTACTTCGCATTGATTTCCAGCTAAATCATGTGTTTCGCATGGATTGAAGCTAACTCGTTTGTTTCGCATGCAGTTGTAGCTAAATAATGTATATCACAAGTATTTGTAGCTAAACCATTTGTTTCGCATGGATTTGAAGCTAAGCCTTCTACTTCGCATTGATTTGAAGCTAAATCATTTGTTTCGCATGGATTTGAAGCTAAACCTTCTACATCAAATTGATTTGAAGCTAAATCATTTGTTTCGCGTGGATTAGAAGGCAACTCGTTTGTTTCGCATGCAGTTGAAGCTATATCACCTTTTTCCCAAGTGCTTGAAGCTCAATCATTTGTATCGCATGGATTTGAAGCTAAGCCTTCTACTTCGCATTGATTTGAAGCTAAATCATTTGTTTCGCATGGATTTGAAGCTAAACCTTCTACATCAAATTGATTTGAAGCTAAATCATGTGTTTCGCATGGATTTGAAGGTAACTCGTTTGTTTCGCATGCAGTTGAAAATATACCACCTATATCTCAAGTGTTTGAAGCTCAATCATTTGTTTCGCATGGATTTGAAGCTAAACCTTCTAGATCGCATTGATTTGAAGCTAAATCATGTGTTTCGCATGGATTTGAAGCTAACTCGTTTGTTTCGCATGCAGTTGTAACTAAATATTGTATATCACAAGTATTTGTAGCTAAACCATTTGTTTCGCATGGATTTGAAGCTAAGCCTTCTACTTCGCATTGATTTGAAGCTAAATCATATGTTTCGCATAGAATTGAAGCTACCTCGTTTGTTCATCCTGCTTTTGAAGCTATATCACTTATATCGCAAGTATTTGTAGCTAAAACATTTGTTTCGCATGGATTTGAAGCTAAACCTTCTACATCGCATTGATATGAAGCTAAATCATGTGTTTCGCATGGATTTGAAGGTAACTCGTTTGTTTCGCATGCAGTTGAAGCTATATCACCTTTATCCCAAGTGTTTGAAGCTCAATCATTTGTTTCGCATGGATTTGAAGCTAAACCTTCTACATCACATTGATTTGAAGCTAACTCATGTATTTCGCGTGAATTTGAAGGTAACTCGTTTGTTTCGCATGCAGTTGAAGCTATACCAACTATATCCCAAGTGTTTGAAGCTCAATCATTTGTTTCGCATGGATTTGAAGCTAAACCTTCTACATCGCATTGATTTGAAGTAAAATCATGTGTTTCGCATGGACTTGAAGCTAACTCGTTTGTTTCGCAGGCAGTTGTAGCTAAATAATGTATATCACAAGTATTTGTAGCTAAACCATTTGTTTCGCATGGATTTGAAGCTAAGCCTTCTACTTCGCATTGATTTGAAGCTAAATCATTTGTTTCGCATGGATTTGAAGCTAAACCTTCTACATCAAATTGATTTGAAGCTAAACCTTCTACATCAAATTGATTTGAAGCTAAATCATGTGTTTCGCGTGGATTTGAAGGTAACGCGTTTGTTTCGCATGCAGATGAAGCTATATCACCTTTATCCCAAGTGTTTGAAGCTCAATCATTTGAATCGCATGGATTTGATGCTAAACCTTCTACATCGCATTGATTTGAAGCTAACTCATGTGTTTCGCGTGGATTTGAAGGTAACTCGTTTGTTTCGCATGCAGTTGAAAATATACCACATATATCCCAAGTGTTTGAAGCTCAATCATTTGTTTCGCATGGATTTGAAGCTAAACATCCTAGATCGCATTCAATTGAAGCTAAATCATGTGTTTCGCATGGATTTGAAGCTAACTCGTTTGTTTCGCATGCAGTTGTAGCTAAATATTGTATATCACAAGTATTTGTAGCTAAACCATTTGTTTCGCATGGATTTGAAGCTAGGCCTTCTACTTCGCATTGATTTGAACCTAAACCATTTGTTTAGCATGGCTTTGAAGCTAAGCCTTCTACTTCGCATTTATTTGAAGCTAAATCATATGTTTCGCATGGATTTGAAGCTAAACCTTCTACATCGCATTGATTTGAAGCTAAATCATGTGCGTCGCATGGATTTGAAGCTGAACCTTCTACATCGCATTGATTTGAAGCTAAATCATGTGTTTCGCATGGATTTGAAGCTAACTCGTTTGTTTCGCATGCAGTTGTAGCTAAATAATGTATATCACAAGTATTTGTAGCTAAACCATTTGTTTCGCATGGATTTGAAGCTAAGCCTTCTACTTCGCACTGATTTGAAGCTCAATCATTTGTTTCGCATGGATTTGAAGCTAAACCTTCTAGATCGCATTGATTTGAAGCTAAATCATGTGTTTCGCGTGGATTTGTAAGCAACTCGTTTGTTTTCTCATGCAGTTGAAGCTATATCACCTTTATCCCAAGTGTTTGAAGCTCAATCATTTGTATCGCATGGATTTGATGCTAAACCTTCTACATCGCATTGATTTGAAGCTAAATCATGTGTTTCGCATGGATTTGAAGCTAACTCGTTTGTTTCGCATGCAGTTGTAGCTAAATATTGTATATCACAAGTATTTGTAGCTAAACCATTTGTTTCGCATGGATTTGAAGCTAAGCACACTACTTCGCATTGATTTGAAGCTAAATCATATGTTTCGCATGGAATTGAAGCTACTTCGTTTGTTCCTCCAGCTTTTGAATCTATATCACTTATATCGCAAGTATTTGAAGCTAAATCATGTGCGTCGCATGGATTTGAAGCTGAACTTTCTACATCGCATTGATTTGAATCTAAATCTTGTGTATCGCATGGATTTGAAGCTAAACTCTCTACATCGCATTGATTTGAAGCTAAATCATTTGTTTCGTATGGATTTGAAGCTAAACCTTCTACATCGCACGGATTTGAAGCTAAACCTTGTACATCGCATTGATTTGCAGGTAAATCATGTGTTTCGCATGGATTTGAAGCTAACTCGATCGTTGCGCATGCAGTTAAATCTAAATAACGTATATCACAAGTATTTGAAGCTAAACCATTTGTTTCGCATAGATTTTAAGCTAAGGCTTCTACTTCGCATTACTAGGAAGCTAAATCACGTGTTTTGCATGGATTTGAAGCTAAACCTTCTACATCGCACGGATTTGAAGCTAAACCTTGTACATCGCATTGATTTGCAGGTAAATCATGTGTTTCGCATGGATTTGAAGCTAACTCGATCGTTGCGCATGCAGTTAAATCTAAATAACGTATATCACAAGTATTTGAAGCTAAACCATTTGTTTCGCATAGATTTTAAGCTAAGCCTTCTACTTCCCATTAATAGGAAGCTAAATCACGTGTTTTGCATGGATTTGAAGATGAACCTTCTACATCGCATGGATTTGAAGCTAAACCTTCTACATCGCATTGATTTGAAGCTAAATCATGTGTTTCGCATGGATTTGAAGCTAACTCATTTGTTTCGCATGCAGTTGTAGCTAAAAAATGTATATCACAAGTATTTCTAGCTAAACCATTTGTTTCGCATGGATTTGAAGCTAAGCCTTCTACTTCGCATTGATTTGAACCTAAACCATTTGTTTAGCATGGCTTTGAAGCTAAGCCTTCTACTTCGCATTGATTTGAAGCTAAATCATTTGTTTCGCATGGATTTGAAGCTAAACCTTCTACATAGCATTGATTTGAAGCTAAATCATGTGCGTCGCATGGATTTGAAG
Organism: Megalopta genalis; assembly: GCF_051020955.1. NCBI lineage: Eukaryota > Metazoa > Arthropoda > Insecta > Hymenoptera > Halictidae > Megalopta > Megalopta genalis. The sequence goes on along the minus strand of NW_027476213.1, from coordinate 332,578 downwards.
CTGAACCTTCTACATCGCATTGATTTGAAGCTAAATCATGTGTTTCGCATGGATTTGAAGCTAACTCGTTTGTTTCGCATGCAGTTGTAGCTAAATAATGTATATCACAAGTATTTGTAGCTAAACCATTTGTTTCGCATGGATTTGAAGCTAAGCCTTCTACTTCGCATTGATTTGAACCTAAACCATTTGTTTAGCATGGCTTTGAAGCTAAGCCTTCTACTTCGCATTGATTTGAAGCTAAATCATTTGTTTCGCATGGATTTGAAGCTAAACCTTATACATCGCATTGATTTGAAGCTAAATCATGTGTTTCGCGTGGATCTGAAGCTAACTCGTTTGTTTCGCATGCAGTTGTAGCTAAATAATGTATTTCACAAGTATTTGTAGCTAAACCATTTGTTTAGCATGGCTTTGAAGCTAAGCCTTCTACTTCGCATTGATTTGAAGCTAAATCATTTGTTTCGCATGGATTTGAAGCTGAACCTACTACATCGCATGGATTTGAAGCTAAATCTTGTAAATCGCATGGATTTGAAGCTAAACCTTCTACATCGCATTGATTTGAAGCTAAATCATGTGTTTCGCATGGATTTGAAGCTAACTCGTTTGTTTCGCATGCAGTTGTAGCTAAATAATGTATTTCACAAGTATTTGTAGCTAAACCATTTGTTTAGCATGGCTTTGAAGCTAAGCCTTCTACTTCGCATTGATTTGAACCTAAACCATTTGTTTAGCATGGCTTTGAAGCTAAGCCTTCTACTTCGCATTGATTTGAAGCTAAATCATTTGTTTCGCATGGATTTGAAGCTAAACCTTATACATCGCATTGATTTGAAGCTAAATCATGTGTTTCGCGTGGATCTGAAGCTAACTCGTTTGTTTCGCATGCAGTTGTAGCTAAATAATGTATTTCACAAGTATTTGTAGCTAAACCATTTGTTTAGCATGGCTTTGAAGCTAAGCCTTCTACTTCGCATTGATTTGAAGCTAAATCATTTGTTTCGCATGGATTTGAAGCTGAACCTACTACATCGCATGGATTTGAAGCTAAATCTTGTAAATCGCATGGATTTGAAGCTAAACCTTCTACATCGCATTGATTTGAAGCTAAATCATGTGTTTCGCATGGATTTGAAGCTAACTCGTTTGTTTCGCATGCAGTTGTAGCTAAATATTGTATATCACAAGTATTTGTAGCTAAACCATTTGTTTCGCATGGATTTGAAGCTAGGCCTTCTACTTCGCATTGATTTGAACCTAAACCATTTGTTTAGCATGGCTTTGAAGCTAATCCTTCTACTTCGCATTGATTTGAATCTAAATCATTTGTTTCGCACGGATTTGAAGCTAAACTTTCTACATCGCATTGATTTGAAGCTAAATCATGTGCGTCGCATGGATTTGAAGCTGAACCTTCTACATCGCATTGATTTGAAGCTAAATCATGTGTTTCGCATGGATTTGAAGCTAAACCTTCTACATCAAATTGACTTGAAGCTAAATCATGTGTTTCGCGTGGATTTGAAGGTAACTCGTTTGTTTCGCATGTAGTTGAAGCTATATCACCTATATCCCAAGTGTTTGAAACACAATCATTTGTCTCGCATGGATTTGAAGCTACCTCGTCTGTTCCTCCAGATTTTGAAGTTATATCACTTATATCGCAAGTATTTGAAGCTAAATCATGTGCACCGCATGGATTTGAAGCTGAACTTTCTACATCGCATTGATTTGAAGCTAAATCATGTGTATCCCATGTATTTGAAGCTACCTCGTTTGTCCCTCCTGCTTTTGAATCTATATCACTTATATCGTAAGTATTTGAAGCTAAATCATATGTGTCGCATGGATTTGAAGCTGAACCTTCTACATCGCATTGATTTGAAGCTAAATCATGTGTTTCGCATGGATTTGAAGCTAACTCGTTTGTTTCGCATGCAGTTGTAGCTAAATAATGTATATCACAAGTATTTGTAGCTAAACCATTTGTTTCGCATGGATTTGAAGCTAAGCCTTCTACTTCGCAATGATTTGTAGCTAAATCATTTGTTTCGCATGGAATTGAAGCTAAACCTTCTACATCAAATTGATTTGAAGCTAAATCATGTGTTTCGCGTGGATTAGAAGGTAACTCGTTTGTTTCGCATGCAGTTGAGGCTATATCACCTTTATCACAAGTGCTTGAAGCTCAATCATGTGTATCGCATGGATTTGATGCTAAACCTTCTACATCGCATTGATTTGAAGCTAAATCATGTGTTTCCCATGTATTTGAAGCTAACTCGTTTGTTTCGTATGCAGTTGTAGCTAAATAATGTATATCACAAGTATTTGTAGCTAAACCATTTGTTTCGCATGGATTTGAAGCTAAGCCCTCTACTTCGCATTGATTTGAAGCTAAATCATTTGTTTCGCATGGAATTGAAACTACTTCGTTTGTTCCTCCTGCTTTTGAAGCTATATCAGTTATATCGCAAATATTTGAAGCTAAATCATATGTGTCGCATGGATTTGAAGCTGAACCTTCTACGTCGCATTGATTTGAAGCTAAATCTTGTGTATCGCATGGATTTGAAGCTAACTCATTTGTTTCGCATGCAGTTGTAGCTAAATAATGTATATCACAACTATTTCTAGCTAAACCATTTGTTTCGCATGGATTTGAAGCTAAGCCTTCTACTTCGCATTGATTTGAAGCTAAATCATTTGTTTCGCATGGATTTGAAGCTAAACCTTCTACATCGCATTGATTTGAAGCTAAATCATGTGTTTCGAGTGGATTTGAAGGTAACTCGTTTGTTTCGCATGCAGTTGAAGCTAAATAATGTATATCACAAGTATTTGTAGCTAAACCATTTGTTTCGCATGGATTTGAAGCTAGGCCTTCTACTTCGCATTGATTTGAACCTAAACCATTTGTTTAGCATGGCTTTGAAGCTAAGCCTTCTACTTCGCATTTATTTGAAGCTAAATCATATGTTTCGCATGGATTTGAAGCTAAACCTTCTACATCGCATTGATTTGAAGCTAAATCATGTGCGTCGCATGGATTTGAAGCTCAACCTTCTACATCGCATTGATTTGAAGCTAAATCATGTGTTTCGCATGGATTTGAAGCTAACTCGTTTGTTTCGCATGCAGTTGTAGCTAAATAATGTATATCACAAGTATTTGTAGCTAAACCATTTGTTTCGCATGGATTTGAAGCTAAGCCTTCTACTTCGCACTGATTTGAAGCTCAATCATTTGTTTCGCATGGATTTGAAGCTAAACCTTCTAGATCGCATTGATTTGAAGCTAAATCATGTGTTTCGCGTGGATTTGTAAGCAACTCGTTTGTTTTCTCATGCAGTTGAAGCTATATCACCTTTATCCCAAGTGTTTGAAGCTCAATCATTTGTATCGCATGGATTTGATGCTAAACCTTCTACATCGCATTGATTTGAAGCTAAATCATGTGTTTCGCATGGATTTGAAGCTAACTCGTTTGTTTCGCATGCAGTTGTAGCTAAATATTGTATATCACAAGTATTTGTAGCTAAACCATTTGTTTCGCATGGATTTGAAGCTAAGCCCACTACTTCGCATTGATTTGAAGCTAAATCATATGTTTCGCATGGAATTGAAGCTACTTCGTTTGTTCCTCCAGCTTTTGAAGCTATATCACTTATATCGCAAGTATTTGAAGCTAAATCATGTGCGTCGCATGGATTTGAAGCTGAACTTTCTACATCGCATTGATTTGAATCTAAATCTTGTGTATCGCATGGATTTGAAGCTAAACTCTCTACATCGCATTGATTTGAAGCTAAATCATTTGTTTCGTATGGATTTGAAGCTAAACCTTCTACATCGCACGGATTTGAAGCTAAACCTTGTACATCGCATTGATTTGCAGGTAAATCATGTGTTTCGCATGGATTTGAAGCTAACTCGATCGTTGCGCATGCAGTTAAATCTAAATAACGTATATCACAAGTATTTGAAGCTAAACCATTTGTTTCGCATAGATTTTAAGCTAAGCCTTCTACTTCGCATTACTAGGAAGCTAAATCACGTGTTTTGCATGGATTTGAAGCTAAACCTTCTACATCGCACGGATTTGAAGCTAAACCTTGTACATCGCATTGATTTGCAGGTAAATCATGTGTTTCGCATGGATTTGAAGCTAACTCGATCGTTGCGCATGCAGTTAAATCTAAATAACGTATATCACAAGTATTTGAAGCTAAACCATTTGTTTCGCATAGATTTTAAGCTAAGCCTTCTACTTCCCATTAATAGGAAGCTAAATCACGTGTTTTGCATGGATTTGAAGATGAACCTTCTACATCGCATGGATTTGAAGCTAAACCTTCTACATCGCATTGATTTGAAGCTAAATCATGTGTTTCGCATGGATTTGAAGCTAACTCATTTGTTTCGCATGCAGTTGTAGCTAAAAAATGTATATCACAAGTATTTCTAGCTAAACCATTTGTTTCGCATGGATTTGAAGCTAAGCCTTCTACTTCGCATTGATTTGAACCTAAACCATTTGTTTAGCATGGCTTTGAAGCTAAGCCTTCTACTTCGCATTGATTTGAAGCTAAATCATTTGTTTCGCATGGATTTGAAGCTAAACCTTCTACATAGCATTGATTTGAAGCTAAATCATGTGCGTCGCATGGATTTGAAGCTGAACCTTCTACATCGCATTGATTTGAAGCTAAATCATGTGTTTCGCATGGATTTGAAGCTAACTCGTTTGTTTCGCATGCAGTTGTAGCTAAATAATGTATATCACAAGTATTTGTAGCTAAACCATTTGTTTCGCATGGATTTGAAGCTAAGCCTTCTACTTCGCATTGATTTGAATCTAAATCATTTGTTTCGCATGGATTTGAAGCTAAACCTTCTACATAAAATTGATTTGAAGCTAAATCATGTGTTTCGCTTGGGTTTGAAGGTAACTCGTTTGTTTCGCATGCAGATGAAGCTATATCACCTTTATCCCAAGTGTTTGTAGCTCAATCATTTGTATCGCATGGATTTGAAGCTAAACCTTCTAGATCGCATTGATTTGAAGCTAAATCATGTGTTTCGCGTGGATTTGAAAGCAACTCGTTTGTTTTCTCATGCAGTTGAAGCTATATCACCTTTATCCCAAGTCTTTGAAGCTCAATCATTCGTATCGCATGGATTTGATGCTAAACCTTCTACATCGCATTGATTTGAAGCTAAATCATGTGTTTCGCATGAATTTGAAGCTAACTCGTTTGTTTCGCATGCAGTTGTAGCTAAATATTGTATATCACAAGTATTTGTAGCTAAACCATTTGTTTCGCATGGATTTGAAGCTGAACCTTCTACGTCGCATTGATTTGAAGCTAAATCTTGTGTATCGCATGGATTTGAAACTAAGCCTTCTACATCGCATTGATTTGCAGCTGAATCATGTGTTTCGCATGGATTTGAAGCTAACTCGTTCGTTTCTCCTGCATTTGAAACTATATCACTTATATCGCAAGTATTTGAAGCTAAATCATGTGTTTCGCTTGGATTTGAATGTAACTCATTTGTTTCGCATGCAGTTGAAGCTATATCACCTATATCCCAAGTGTTTGAAGCTCAATCATTTGTTTCGCATGGATTTGAAGCTAAACCTTCTACATCGCATTGATTTGAAGCTAAATCATTTGTTTCGCATAGAATTGAAGCTACCTCGTTTGTTCCTCCAGCTTTTGAAGCTATATCACTTATATCGCAAGTATTTGAAGCTAAATCATATGCGTCGCATGGATTTGAAGCTGAACCTTCTACATCGCATTGATTTGAAGCTAAATCTTGTGTATCGCATGGATTTGAAGCTAAACCTTCTACATCGCATTGATTTGAAGCTAAATCATGTGTTTCGCATGGATTTGAAGCTAACTTGTTTGTTTCACAGGCAGTTGTAGCTAAATAAAGTATATCACAAGTATTTGTAGCTAAACCATTTGTTTCGCATGGATTTGAAGCTAAGCCTTCTACTTCGCATTGATTTGAAGCTAAATCATTTGTTTCGCTTGGATTTGAAGCTAAACGTTCTACATCAAATTGACTTGAAGCTAAATCATGTGTTTCGCGTGGATTTGAAGGTAACTCGTTTGTTTCCCATGCAGTTGTAGCTAAATATTGTATATCACAAGTATTTGTAGCTAAACCATTTGTTTCGCATGGATTTGAAGCTAGGCCTTCTACTTCGCATTGATTTGAACCTAAACCATTTGTTTAGCATGGCTTTGAAGCTAAGCCTTCTACTTCGCATTGATTTGAAGCTAAATCATTTGTTTCGCATGGATTTGAAGCTAAACCTTATACATCGCATTGATTTGAAGCTAAATCATGTGTTTCGCGTGGATCTGAAGCTAACTCGTTTGTTTCGCATGCAGTTGTAGCTAAATAATGTATATCACAAGTATTTGTAGCTAAACCATTTGTTTCGCATGGATTTGAAGCTAAGCCTTCTACTTCGCAATGATTTGTAGCTAAATCATTTGTTTCGCATGGATTTGAAGCTAAACCTTCTACATCAAATTGATTTGAAGCTAAATCATGTGTTTCGCGTGGATTAGAAGGTAACTCGTTTGTTTCGCATGCAGTTGAGGCTATATCACCTTTATCACAAGTGCTTGAAGCTCAATCATGTGTATCGCATGGATTTGATGCTAAACCTTCTACATCGCATTGATTTGAAGCTAAATCATGTGTTTCCCATGTATTTGAAGCTAACTCGTTTGTTTCGTATGCAGTTGTAGCTAAATAATGTATATCACAAGTATTTGTAGCTAAACCATTTGTTTCGCATGGATTTGAAGCTAAGCCCTCTACTTCGCATTGATTTGAAGCTAAATCATTTGTTTCGCATGGAATTGAAACTACTTCGTTTGTTCCTCCTGCTTTTGAAGCTATATCAGTTATATCGCAAATATTTGAAGCTAAATCATATGTGTCGCATGGATTTGAAGCTGAACCTTCTACGTCGCATTGATTTGAAGCTAAATCTTGTGTATCGCATGGATTTGAAGCTAACTCATTTGTTTCGCATGCAGTTGTAGCTAAATAATGTATATCACAACTATTTCTAGCTAAACCATTTGTTTCGCATGGATTTGAAGCTAAGCCTTCTACTTCGCATTGATTTGAAGCTAAATCATTTGTTTCGCATGGATTTGAAGCTAAACCTTCTACATCGCATTGATTTGAAGCTAAATCATGTGTTTCGAGTGGATTTGAAGGTAACTCGTTTGTTTCGCATGCAGTTGAAGCTAAATAATGTATATCACAAGTATTTGTAGCTAAACCATTTGTTTCGCATGGATTTGAAGCTAAGCCTTCTACTTCGCATTGATTTGAAGCTAAATCATTTGTTTCGCATGGATTTGAAGCTAAACCTTCTTCATCAAATTGACTTGAAGCTAAATCATGTGTTTCGCGTGGATTTGAAGGTAACTCGTTTGTTTCGCATGCAGTTGAAAATATACCACATATATCCCAAGTGTTTGAAGCTCAATCATTTGTTTCGCATGGATTTGAAGCTAAACCTTCTAGATCGCATTGATTTGAAGCTAAATCATTTGTTTCGCATAGAATTGAAGCTACCTCGTTTGTTCCTCCAGCTTTTGAAGCTATATCACTTATATCGCAAGTATTTGAAGCTAAATCATATGCGTCGCATGGATTTGAAGCTGAACCTTCTACATCGCATTGATTTGAAGCTAAATCTTGTGTATCGCATGGATTTGAAGCTAAACCTTCTACATCGCATTGATTTGAAGCTAAATCATGTGTTTCGCATGGATTTGAAGCTAACTTGTTTGTTTCACAGGCAGTTGTAGCTAAATAATGTATATCACAAGTATTTGTAGCTAAACCATTTGTTTCGCATGGATTTGACGCTAAGCCTTCTACTTCGCATTGATTTGAAGCTAAATCATTTGTTTCGCATGGATTTGAAGCTAAACCTTCTACATCAAATTGACTTGAAGCTAAATCATGTGTTTCGCGTGGATTTGAAGGTAACTCGTTTGTTTCGCATGCAGTTGAAAATATACCACATATATCCCAAGTGTTTGAAGCTCAATCATTTGTTTCGCATGGATTTGAAGCTAAACCTTCTAGATCGCATTGATTTGAAGCTAAATCATGTGTTTCGCATGGATTTGAAGCTAACTCGTTTGTTTCGCATGCAGTTGTAGCTAAATATTGTATATCACAAGTATTTGTAGCTAAACCATTTGTTTCGCATGGATTTGAAGCTAGGCCTTCTACTTCGCATTGATTTGAACCTAAACCATTTGTTTAGCATGGCTTTGAAGCTAATCCTTCTACTTCGCATTGATTTGAAGCTAAATCATTTGTTTCGCATGGATTTGAAGCTAAACCTTCTACATCGCATTGATTTGAAGCTAAATCATGAGCGTCGCATGGATTTGAAGCTGAACCTTCTACATCGCATTGATTTGAAGCTAAATCATGTGTTTCGCATGGATTTGAAGCTAACTCATTTGTTTCGCATGCAGTTGTAGCTAAATAATGTATATCACAACTATTTCTAGCTAAACCATTTGTTTCGCATGGATTTGAAGCTAAGCCTTCTACTTCGCATTGATTTGAAGCTAAATCATTTGTTTCGCATGGATTTGAAGCTAAACCTTCTACATCGCATTGATTTGAAGCTAAATCATGTGTTTCGCTTGGATTTGAATGTAACTCATTTGTTTCGCATGCAGTTGAAGCTAAATCATGCATTTCACAAGTATTTGATGCCGAACCATTAGATTCGCATGGATTTGAAGCTAAGCCTTCTACTTCGCACTGATTTGAAGTTAAATCATGTGTTTCGCGTGCATTTGGACCTAACTCGTTTGCTTCGAATGCAGTTGAAGCGAAATCATGTCTATCACAAGTATTTGAAGCTAAACCATTTGTATCGCATGGATTTGAAGCTCTGCATTCTACTTCGCATTGATTTGACGCTAAATATTGTGTTTCGCATCGCTTTGAAGCTAACTCGTTTGTTTTGCATGCAGTAGAAGCTAAATCATGTATATCACAAGTATTTGCAGCTAAACAATTGATTCCATGGATTTGAAGCTAAGCCTCCTACTTGGCATTGAATTGAAGATAAATCGTGTGTTTTGCATGGATTTGAAGCTAACCCGTTTGTTTCTCCTGTATTTGAAGCTGTATCATTTATATCGCAAGTATTTGAAGCTAAACCATTTGTTTCGCATGGTTTTGAAGCTAATGCTTCTACTTCGCATTGATTGGATCCTAAATCACGTGTTTTGCATGGATTTGAAGCTAACCCGTTTGTTTCTCCTGTATTTGAAGCTATATCATTTATATCGCAAGTATTTGAAGCTAAAGCATTTGTTTCGCATGGATTTGAAGCTAATGCTTCTACTTCGCATTGATTGGATCCTAAATCACGTGTTTTGCATGGATTTGAATCTAAGCCTTCTACATCGCATTGATTTGCAGCTGAATCATGTGTTTCGCATGGATTTGAAGCTAACTCGTTCGTTTCTCCTGCATTTGAAACCATATCACTTTTATCGCAAGTATTTGAAGCTAAATCATGTGTTTCGCTTGGATTTGAATGTAACTCATTTGTTTCGCATGCAGTTGAAGCTATATCACCTATATCCCAAGTGTAGGAAGCTCAATCATTTGTTTCGCATGGATTTGAAGCTAAACCTGCTACTTCGCATTGATTTGAAGCTAAATTATGTGTTTCGCGTGGATTTGAAGGTAACTCGTTGTTTCGCATGCAGTTGAAGCTAAATCATGCATTTCACAAGTATTTGAAGCCGAACCATTAGATTCGCATGGATTTGAAGCTAAGCCTTCTACTTGGCATTGAATTGAAGCTAAATCGTGTGTTTTGCATGGATTTGAAGCTATCTCGTTTGTTTCTCCTGTATATGAAGCTATATCATTTATATCGCAAGTATTTGAAGCTAAATCATGTGTTTCGCTTGGATTTGAATGTAACTCATTTGTTTCGCATGCAGTTGAAGCTATATCACCTATATCCCAAGTGTAGGAAGCTCAATCATTTGTTTCGCATGGATTTGAAGCTAAACCTGCTACTTCGCATTGATTTGAAGCTACATTATGTGTTTCGAGTGGATTTGAAGGTAACTCGTTGTTTCGCATGTAGTTGAAGCTAAATCATGCATTTCACAAGTATTTGATGCCGAACCATTAGATTCGCATGGATTTGAAGCTAAGCCTTCTACTTCGCACTGATTTGAAGTTAAATCATGTGTTTCGCGTGGATTTGGATCTAACTCGTTTGCTTCGAATGCAGTTGAAGCTAAATCATGTATATCACAAGTATTTGAAGCTAAACCATTTGTATCGCATGGATTTGAAGCTCTGCATTCTACTTCGCATTGATTTGACGCTAAATATTGTGTTTCGCATCGCTTTGAAGCTAACTCGTTTGTTTTGCATGCAGTTGAAGCTAAATCATGTATATCACAAGTATTTGCAGCTAAACAATTGATTCGCATGGATTTGAAGCTAAGCCTTCTACTTGGCATTGAATTGAAGATAAATCGTGTGTTTTGCATGGATTTGAAGCTAACCCGTTTGTTTCTCCTGTATTTGAAGATGTATCATTTATATCGCAAGTATTTGAAGCTAAACCATTTGTTTCGCATGGATTTGAAGGTAAGCCTTCTACTTCGCATTGATTGGATCCTAAATCATGTGTTTTGCATGGATTTGAATCTAAACCTTCTACATCGCATTGATTTGCAGCTGTATAATGTGTTTCGCATGCATTTGAAGCTAACTCGTTCGTTTCGCCTTCATTTGAAAATATGTCAGTTATATCGCAAGTATTTGAAACTAAATCATGTGTTTCGCATGGATTTGAAGCTAACTCGTTCGTTTCGCCTGTATTTCAAGCTATATCACTTATATCGCTAGTATTTGAAGCTAAATCATGTGTTCGGTTGGATTTGAAGCTAAACCTTCTACATCGCATTGATTTGAAGCTAAATCATGTGTTTCGCATGGATTTGAAGCTAACTCGTTTGTTTCGCATGCATATATAGCTAAATAATGTATATCACAAGTATTTGTAGCTAAACCATTTGTTTAGCATGGATTTGAAGCTAATCATTCTACATCGCATTGATTTGAAGCTAAATCATTTGTTTGAAGCTAACTCGTTTGTTTCGCCTTCATTTGAAAATATGTCACTTATATCGCAAGTATTTGAAACTAAATCATGTGTTTCGCTTGGATTTGAAGCTAAAACTTCTACATCGCATTGATTTGAAGCTAAATTATGTGTTTCGCTTGGATTTCAATGTAACTCATTTGTTTCGCATGCAGTTGAAGCTATATCACCCATATCCCAAGTGTTGGAAGCTCAATCATTTGTTTCGCATGGATTTTAACCTAAACCATCTACATCGCATTGATTTGAAGCTAAATCATGTGTTTCGCATGGAATTGAAGCTAGCTCGTTTGTTTCGCATGCAGTTGTAGCTAAATAATGTATATCACGAGTATTTGTAGCTAAACCATTTGTTTCGCATGGATTTGAACCTAAGCCTTCTACTTCGCATTCGTTTGAAGCTAAATAATTTGTTTCGCATGGAATTGAAGCTACCTCGTTTTTTCCGCCTGCATTTGAAGCTATATCATGTATATAACAAGTACTTGAAGCTAAATCATTTGATTCGCATGGATTTGAAACTAAACCTTCTACATCGCATTGATTTCCAGCTAAATCATGTGTTTCGCTTGGATTTGAAGCTATCTCGTTCGTTTCGCCTGCAGTTGAATTTACATTACTTATACCCCAAGTGTTTGAAGCTAAATCATGTGTTTCGCATGGATTTGAAGCTAACTCATTTGACTCTCCTGCATTTGAAGCTATACCACTTATATCGCAAGTATCTGAAGCAAAATCATTGGTTTCTCGTGGATTTGAAGCTAAACCTTCTACATCACACTGATTTGCTGCTAAATCATGTGTTTTGCATGTATTTGAAGCTGATTCGCTTGTTGTGCACGCAGTTGAATCTAAATAACGTATATCACAAGTATTTGTAGCTAAACAATTTGTTTCGCATGGATTTGAATCTATGCCGTGTACTTCGAATTGAGTTGAAGGTAAATCATGTGTTTCGCATGGATTTGAAGCTAAAGCTTCTACATCGCATTGATTTGAAGCTGTATTATGTGTTTTGTTTGGATTTGAAGCTAACTCGTTTGTTTCGTCTGCATTAGAAGCTATATCACTTATATCGCAAGTATCTGAAGCTAAATCATTTGTTTCGCTTGGATTTGAAGCTAAACCTTCTACATATCATTGATTTGAAGCTTAATCATGTGTTTTGCATCGATTTGCAGCTAACTCGTTCGTTGCGCATGCAGTTAAATCTAAATGACGTATATCACAAGTATTTGAAGCTAATCCATTAATTTCGCATGGATTTGAAGCTAAGCCTTCTACTTCGCATTGATTGGAAGCTAAAACATGTGTATCGCATGGATTTACAAGCTAAACCTTCTACATCGCATTGATTTGAAGCTAAATCATGTGTTTGGCATGGATTTGAAGCTAAACCTTCTACATCGCATTGATTTGCAGCTGATTCATGTGCTTGGCATGGATTTGAAGCTAACTCGTTCGTTTCGCCTGTTTTTGAAGCTAGATCACTTATATCGCAAGTATTTGAAGCTAAATCATGTGTTTCGCATGGATTTAAAACTAAACCTTCTACATCGTATTGATTTGAAGCTAAATCATGTGTTTGGCATGGATTTGAAGCTAAACCTTCTACATCGCATTGATTTGCAGCTGAATCATGTGCTTGGCATGGATTTGAAGCTAACTCGTTTGTTTCGCCTGTATTTGAAGCTAGATCACTTATATCGCAAGTATTTGAAGCTAAATCATGTGTCTCGCATGGATTTGAAGCTAACTCGTTTGTTTCGCATGCAGTTGTAGCTAAATAATGTATATCACAAGTATTTGTAACTAAACCATTTGTTTCGCATGGATTTGAAGCTAAACCTTCTACATCTCATTGTTTTGAAGCTAAATCGTGTGTTTCGGTGGTTTTGAAGCTATCTAGTGTGTTTCGCATGCAGTTGTAGCTAAATAATGTATATCACAAGTAATTGTAGCTAAACCACTTGTTTCGCATGGAATTGAAGCTACCTCGTTTATTCCTCCAGCTTTTGAAGCTATATCACTTATATCGGAAGTATTTGAAGCTAAATCATATGTGTCGTATGGATTTGAAGCTAAAGCTTCTATATCGCATTGATTTGCAGCTAAATCATGTGTTTCGCATTGATTTGAAGCTAACTACTTCGTTGCGCATGCAGTTAAATCTAAATAACGTTTATCACAAGAATTTGAAGCTAAACCATTTGTTTCGCATGAATTTGAAACTAAGCCTTCATCTTCGCATTAATTGGAAGCTAAATCACGTGTTCTGCAAGCATTTGAAGCTAAACCATCTACATCACATTGATTTGAAGCTAAATCTATGTGTTTCGCATGGATTTGAAGCTAACTCGTTGTTTCGCATCCAGTTGAAGATAAATCATGTCTTTCACAAGTATTTGAACATAAACCATTTGAATCGCATTGATTCGAACCTGAGCCTTCTACTTCGCACTGATTTGCACCTAAATAATGTGTTTCGCATGGATTTGAAGCTAAATCATGTGATTCGCATGGATTTGAAGCTAAGCCTTCTACATCGCATTGATTTGCAGCTGAATCATGTGTTTCGCATGGATTTGAAGCTAACTCGTTCGTTTCGCCTTCAGTTGAAACTATGTCACTTATACCGCAAGTATCTGAAGCTAAATCAATTGTTTCTCATGTATTTGAAGCTATGCCTTATACTTCGCATTGATTTTAAGCTAAATCATGTGTTTCGCTTGTATTTGAAGCTATCTCGTTCGTTCCACATGCATTTGATGCTATATCACTTATATCGCATGTATCTGAAGCTAAATCATTTATTTCGCATTAATTTGAAGCTTAGCCTTCTACTTCGCATTGATTTGAAGCTAAATCTCGTGTATCGCATGGATCTCGATGCTAACTCGTTTGATTCGTCAGCATTTGGAGCTATATCACTTATATCGCAAGCATCTGAAGCTAAATCATTTGTTTCGCATGTGTTTGAAGCTAAACCATCTACATCCCAGTGATTTGAAGCTAAATCGTGTTTTTCGCTTGGATTTGATGCTAATTCGTTTGATTCGTCTGCATTTGAAGCAATATCACTTATATTGCAAGTATCTGAAGCTAAATAATTTGTTTCGCTTGGATTTGAAGCTAAACCTTCTACGTAGCATTGATTTGAAGCTTAATCATGTGTTTTGCATGGATTTGAAGCTAACTTGATTGTATCCTATGCATTTGAAGTTACTTCATTTATATCGCAAGTATTTGAAGCCAAACCATATTTGTTTCGCATGGATTTGAAGCTAAGTCTTCTACTTCGTATTGATTTGATTCTAAATCGTGTGTGTCACATGGATTTGAAGCTAACTCGTTTGTTTCACATGCAGTTGAAGCGAAATGATGTCTTTCACAAGTATTTGAATATGAACCATTTGAATCGCATGGATTTGAACCTGGGCCTTCTACTTCGCACTGATTTGCAGCTAAATAATGTTTTCTGCATGGATTTGAAGCTAAACCTCCTACATCCCATGGATTTGAAGCTAAATCATGTGTTTGCCATGGATTTGAAGCTAACTCGTTCGTTTCTCCTGCATTTGAAACTATATCACTTATATCGCAAGTATTTGAAGCTAAATCATGTGTTTCGCTTGGATTTGAATGTAACTCATTTGTTTCGCATGCAGTTGAAGCTATATCACCTATATCCCAAGTGTAGGAAGCTCAATCATTTGTTTCGCATGGATTTGAAGCTAAACCTGCTACTTCGCATTGATTTGAAGCTAAATTATGTGTTTCGCGTGGATTTGAAGGTAACTCGTTGTTTCGCATGCAGTTGAAGCTAAATCATACATTTCACAAGTATTTGAAGCCGAACCATTAGATTCGCATGGATTTGAAGCTAAGCCTTCTACTTGGCATTGAATTGAAGCTAAATCGTGTGTTTTGCATGGATTTGTAGCTAACTCGTTTGTTTCTCCTGTATTTGAAGCTATATCATTTATATCGCAAGTATTTGAAGCTAAAGCATTTGTTTCGTATTGATTTGAAGCTAAGGCTTCTACTTCGCATTGATTGGATCCTAAATCACGTGTTTTGCATGGATTTGAATCTAAGCCTTCTACATCGCATTGATTTGCAGCTGAATCATGTGTTTCGCATGCATTTGAAGCTAACTCGTTCGTTTCGCCTTCATTTGAAAATATGTCACTTATATCGCAAGTATTTGAAACTAAATCATGTGTTTCGCATGGATTTGAAGCTAACTCGTTCGTTTCGCCTGTATTTCAAGCTATATCACTTATATCGCAAGTAGTTGAAGCTAAATCATGTGTTTCGCTTGGATTTGAAGCTAAACCTTCTACATCCCATGGATTTGAAGCTAAATCATGTGCTTGGCATGGATTTGAAGCTAATCATTCTACTTCGCATTGATTTGAAGCTAAATCATTTGTTTCGCATGGAATTGAAGCTACCTCGTTTGTTCCTCCAGCTTTTGAAGCTATATCACTTATATCGCAAGTATTTGAAGCTTAATCATATGTGTCGCATGGATTTGAAGCTGAACCTTCTACATCGCAATGATTTGAAACTAAATCTTGTGTATCGCATGGATTTGAATCTAAGCTTTCTACATCGCATTGATTTGCAGCTGAATCATGTGTTTCGCATGCATTTGAAGCTAACTCGTTCGTTTCGCATTCATTTGAAAATATGTCACTTATATCGCAAGTATTTGAAACTAAATCATGTGTTTCGCATGGATTTGAAGCTAACTCGTTCGTTTCGCCTGTATTTCAAGCTATATCACTTATATCGCAAGTATTTGAAGCTAAATCATGTGTTTCGCTTGGATTTGAAGCTAAACCTTCTACATCGCATTGATTTGAAGCTAAATCATGTGTTTCGCATGGATTTGAAGCTAACTCGTTTGTTTCGCATGCATATGTAGCTAAATAATGTATATCACAAGTATTTGTAGCTAAACCATTTGTTTAGCATGGATTTGAAGCTAATATTTCTACTTCGCATTGATTTGAAGCTAAATCATTTGTTTCACATGGAATTGAAGATACCTCGTTAATTCATCCAGCTTTTGAAGCTATATCACTTATATCGCAAGTATTTGAAGCTAAATCATATGCGTCGCATGGATTTGAAGCTGAACCTTCAACATCGCATTGATTTGAAGCTAAATCTTGTGTATCGCATGGATTTGAAGCTAAGCCTTCTACATCGAATTGATTTGAAGCTAAATCATGTGTTTCGCATGGATTTGAAGCTAACTCGTTTGTTTCACAGGCAGTTGTAGCTAAATAATGTATATCACAAGTATTTGTAGCTAAACCATTTGTTTCGCATGGATTTGAAGCTAAGCCTTCTACTTCGCATTGATTGGATCCTAAATCACGTGTTTTGCATGGATTTGAAACTAAGCCTTCTACATCGCATTGATTTGAAGCTAAATCATGTGTTTGGCATGGATTTGAAGCTAAACCTTCTACATCGCATTGATTTGCAGCTGAATCATGTGCTTGGCATGGATTTGAAGCTAACTCGTTTGTTTCGCCTGTATTTGAAGCTAGATCACTTATATCGCAAGTATTTGAAGCTAAATCATGTGTTTCGCATGGATTTGAAGCTAACTCGTTTGTTTCGCATGCAGTTGTAGCTAAATAATGTATATCACAAGTATTTGTAACTAAACCATTTGTTTCGCATGGATTTGAAGCTAAACCTTCTACATCTCATTGTTTTGAAGCTAAATCGTGTGTTTCGGTGGTTTTGAAGCTATCTAGTGTGTTTCGCATGCAGTTGTAGCTAAATAATGTATATCACAAGTAATTGTAGCTAAACCACTTGTTTCGCATGGAATTGAAGCTACCTCGTTTATTCCTCCAGCTTTTGAAGCTATATCACTTATATCGGAAGTATTTGAAGCTAAATCATATGTGTCGTATGGATTTGAAGCTAAAGCTTCTATATCGCATTGATTTGCAGCTAAATCATGTGTTTCGCATTGATTTGAAGCTAACTACTTCGTTGCGCATGCAGTTAAATCTAAATAACGTTTATCACAAGAATTTGAAGCTAAACCATTTGTTTCGCATGAATTTGAAACTAAGCCTTCATCTTCGCATTAATTGGAAGCTAAATCACGTGTTCTGCAAGCATTTGAAGCTAAACCATCTACATCACATTGATTTGAAGCTAAATCTATGTGTTTCGCATGGATTTGAAGCTAACTCGTTGTTTCGCATCCAGTTGAAGATAAATCATGTCTTTCACAAGTATTTGAAGATAAACCATTTGAATCGCATTGATTCGAACCTGAGCCTTCTACTTCGCACTGATTTGCACCTAAATAATGTGTTTCGCATGGATTTGAAGCTAAATCATGTGATTCGCATGGATTTGAAGCTAAGCCTTCTACATCGCATTGATTTGCAGCTGAATCATGTGTTTCGCATGGATTTGAAGCTAACTCGTTCGTTTCGCCTTCAGTTGAAACTATGTCACTTATACCGCAAGTATCTGAAGCTAAATCAATTGTTTCTCATGTATTTGAAGCTATGCCTTATACTTCGCATTGATTTTAAGCTAAATCATGTGTTTGGCTTGTATTTGAAGCTATCTCGTTCGTTCCACATGCATTTGATGCTATATCACTTATATCGCATGTATCTGAAGCTAAATCATTTATTTCGCATTAATTTGAAGCTTAGCCTTCTACTTCGCATTGATTTGAAGCTAAATCTCGTGTATCGCATGGATCTCGATGCTAACTCGTTTGATTCGTCAGCATTTGGAGCTATATCACTTATATCGCAAGCATCTGAAGCTAAATCATTTGTTTCGCATGTGTTTGAAGCTAAACCATCTACATCCCAGTGATTTGAAGCTAAATCGTGTTTTTCGCTTGGATTTGATGCTAATTCGTTTGATTCGTCTGCATTTGAAGCAATATCACTTATATTGCAAGTATTTGAAGCTAAATAATTTGTTTCGCTTGGATTTGAAGCTAAACCTTCTACGTAGCATTGATTTGAAGCTTAATCATGTGTTTTGCATGGATTTGAAGCTAACTTGATTGTATCCTATGCATTTGAAGTTACTTCATTTATATCGCAAGTATTTGAAGCCAAACCATATTTGTTTCGCATGGATTTGAAGCTAAGTCTTCTACTTCGTATTGATTTGATTCTAAATCGTGTGTGTCACATGGATTTGAAGCTAACTCGTTTGTTTCACATGCAGTTGAAGCGAAATGATGTCTTTCACAAGTATTTGAATATGAACCATTTGAATCGCATGGATTTGAACCTGGGCCTTCTACTTCGCACTGATTTGCAGCTAAATAATGTGTTCTGCATGGATTTGAAGCTAAACCTCCTACATCCCATGGATTTGAAGCTAAATCATGTGTTTGCCATGGATTTGAAGCTAACTCGTTCGTTTCTCCTGCATTTGAAACTATATCACTTATATCGCAAGTATTTGAAGCCAAATCATGTGTTTCGCTTGGATTTGAATGTAACTCATTTGTTTCGCATGCAGTTGAAGCTATATCACCTATATCCCAAGTGTAGGAAGCTCAATCATTTGTTTCGCATGGATTTGAAGCTAAACCTGCTACTTCGCATTGATTTGAAGCTAAATTATGTGTTTCGCGTGGATTTGAAGGTAACTCGTTGTTTCGCATGCAGTTGAAGCTAAATCATACATTTCACAAGTATTTGAAGCCGAACCATTAGATTCGCATGGATTTGAAGCTAAGCCTTCTACTTGGCATTGAATTGAAGCTAAATCGTGTGTTTTGCATGGATTTGTAGCTAACTCGTTTGTTTCTCCTGTATTTGAAGCTATATCATTTATATCGCAAGTATTTGAAGCTAAAGCATTTGTTTCGTATGGATTTGAAGCTAAGGCTTCTACTTCGCATTGATTGGATCCTAAATCGCGTGTTTTGCATGGATTTGAATCTAAGCCTTCTACATCGCATTGATTTGCAGCTGAATCATGTGTTTCGCATGCATTTGAATCTAACTCGTTCGTTTCGCCTTCATTTGAAAATATGTCACTTATATCGCAAGTATTTGAAACTAAATCATGTGTTTCGCATGGATTTGAAGCTAACTCGTTCGTTTCGCCTGTATTTCAAGCTATATCACTTATATCGCAAGTAGTTGAAGCTAAATCATGTGTTTCGCTTGGATTTGAAGCTAAACCTTCTACATCCCATGGATTTGAAGCTAAATCATGTGCTTGGCATGGATTTGAAGCTAATCATTCTACTTCGCATTGATTTGAAGCTAAATCATTTGTTTCGCATGGAATTGAAGCTACCTCGTTTGTTCCTCCAGCTTTTGAAGCTATATCACTTATATCGCAAGTATTTGAAGCTTAATCATATGTGTCGCATGGATTTGAAGCTGAACCTTCTACATCGCAATGATTTGAAACTAAATCTTGTGTATCGCATGGATTTGAATCTAAGCTTTCTACATCGCATTGATTTGCAGCTGAATCATGTGTTTCGCATGCATTTGAAGCTAACTCGTTCGTTTCGCATTCATTTGAAAATATGTCACTTATATCGCAAGTATTTGAAACTAAATCATGTGTTTCGCATGGATTTGAAGCTAACTCGTTCGTTTCGCCTGTATTTCAAGCTATATCACTTATATCGCAAGTATTTGAAGCTAAATCATGTGTTTCGCTTGGATTTGAAGCTAAACCTTCTACATCGCATTGATTTGAAGCTAAATCATGTGTTTCGCATGGATTTGAAGCTAACTCGTTTGTTTCGCATGCATATGTAGCTAAATAATGTATATCACAAGTATTTGTAGCTAAACCATTTGTTTAGCATGGATTTGAAGCTAATCATTCTACTTCGCATTGATTTGAAGCTAAATCATTTGTTTCACATGGAATTGAAGATACCTCGTTAATTCATCCAGCTTTTGAAGCTATATCACTTATATCGCAAGTATTTGAAGCTAAATCATATGCGTCGCATGGATTTGAAGCTGAACCTTCAACATCGCATTGATTTGAAGCTAAATCTTGTGTATCGCATGGATTTGAAGCTAAGCCTTCTACATCGAATTGATTTGAAGCTAAATCATGTGTTTCGCATGGATTTGAAGCTAACTCGTTTGTTTCACAGGCAGTTGTAGCTAAATAATGTATATCACAAGTATTTGTAGCTAAACCATTTGTTTCGCATGGATTTGAAGCTAAGCCTTCTACTTCGCATTGATTGGATCCTAAATCACGTGTTTTGCATGGATTTGAAACTAAGCCTTCTACATCGCATTGATTTGCAGTTGAATCATGTGCTTGGCATGGATTTGAAGCTAACTCGTTCGTTTCGCCTGTATTTGAAGCTAGATCACTTATATCGCAAGTATTTGAAGCTAAATCATGTGTTTCGCATGGATTTGAAACTAAACCTTCTACATCGTATTGATTTGAAGCTAAATCATGTGTTTGGCGTGGATTTGAAGCTAGACCTTCTACATCGCATTGATTTGCAGCTGAATCATGTGCTTGGCATGGATTTGAAGCTAACTCGTTCGTTTCGCCTGTATTTGAAGCTATACCACTTATATCGCAAGTATCTGAAGCAAAATCATTGGTTTCTCGTGGATTTGAAGCTAAACCTTCTACATCACACTGATTTGCTGCTAAATCATGTGTTTTGCATGTATTTGAAGCTGATTCGTTTGTTGTGCACGCAGTTGAATCTAAATAACGTATATCACAAGTATTTGTAGCTAAACAATTTGTTTCGCATGGATTTGAATCTATGCCGTGTACTTCGAATTGAGTTGAAGGTAAATCATGTGTTTCGCATGGATTTGAAGCTAAAGCTTCTACATCGCATTGATTTGAAGCTGTATTATGTGTTTTGTTTGGATTTGAAGCTAACTCGTTTGTTTCGTCTGCATTAGAAGCTATATCACTTATATCGCAAGTATCTGAAGCTAAATCATTTGTTTCGCTTGGATTTGAAGCTAAACCTTCTACATATCATTGATTTGAAGCTTAATCATGTGTTTTGCATCGATTTGCAGCTAACTCGTTCGTTGCGCATGCAGTTAAATCTAAATAACGTATATCACAAGTATTTGAAGCTAATCCATTAATTTCGCATGGATTTGAAGCTAAGCCTTCTACTTCGCATTGATTGGAAGCTAAAACATGTGTATCGCATGGATTTACAAGCTAAACCATCTACATCGCATTGATTTGAAGCTAAATCATGTGTTTGGCATGGATTTGAAGCTAAACCTTCTACATCGCATTGATTTGCAGCTGAATCATGTGCTTGGCATGGATTTGAAGCTAACTCGTTTGTTTCGAATGCAGTTGTAGCTAAATAATGTATATCACAAGTATTTGTAACTAAACCATTTGTTTCGCATGGATTTGAAGCTAAACCTTCTACATCTCATTGTTTTGAAGCTAAATCGTGTGTTTCGGATGGTTTTGAAGCTATCTAGTGTGTTTCGCATGCAGTTGTAGCTAAATAATGTATATCACAAGTAATTGTAGCTAAAACACTTGTTTCGCATGGAATTGAAGCTACCTCGTTTATTCCTCCAGCTGTTGAAGCTATATCACTTATATCGGAAGTATTTGAAGCTAAATCATATGTGTCGTATGGATTTGAAGCTAAAGCTTCTATATCGCATTGATTTGCAGCTAAATCATGTGTTTCGCATTGATTTGAAGCTAACTAGTTCGTTGCGCTTGCAGTTAAATCTAAATAACGTTTATCACAAGAATTTGAAGCTAAACCATTTGTTTCGCATGAATTTGAAACTAAGCCTTCAACTTCGCATTAATTGGAAGCTAAATCACGTGTTCTGCAAGCATTTGAAGCTAAACCATCTACATCACATTGATTTGAAGCTAAATCATGTGTTTCGCATGGATTTGAAGCTAACTCGTTGTTTCGCATCCAGTTGAAGATAAATCATGTCTTTCACAAGTATATGTAGATAAACCATTTGAATCGCATTGATTCGAACCTGAGCCTTCTACTTCGCACTGATTTGCACCTAAATAATGTGTTTCGCATGGATTTGATGCTAAATCATGTGATTCGCATGGATTTGAAGCTAAGCCTCTACATCGCATTGATTTGCAGCTAAATCATGTGTTTCGCTTGGATTTGAAGCTATCTCGTTCGTTTCGCCTGCAGTTGAATTTACATCACTTATACCCCAAGTGTTTGAAGCTAAATCATGTGTTTCGCATGGATTTGAAGCTAACTCATTTGACTCTCCTGCATTTGAAGCTATACCACTTATATCGCAAGTATCTGAAGCAAATATCATTGGTTTCTCGTGGATTTGAAGCTAAACCTTCTACATCACACTGATTTGCTGCTAAATCATGTGTTTTGCATGTATTTGAAGCTGATTCGTTTGTTGTGCACGCATTTGAATCTAAATAACGTATATCACAAGTATTTGTAGCTAAACAATTTGTTTCGCATGGATTTGAATCTATGCCGTGTACTTCGAATTGAGTTGAAGGTAAATCATGTGTTTCGCATGGATTTGAAGCTAAAGCTTCTACATCGCATTGATTTGAAGCTGTATTATGTGTTTTGTTTGGATTTGAAGCTAACTCGTTTGTTTCGTCTGCATTAGAAGCTATATCACTTATATCGCAAGTATCTGAAGCTAAATCATTTGTTTCGCTTGGATTTGAAGCTAAACCTTCTACATATCATAGATTTGAAGCTTAATCATGTGTTTTGCATCGATTTGCAGCTAACTCGTTCGTTGCGCATGCAGTTAAATCTAAATAACGTATATCACAAGTATTTGAAGCTAATCCATTAATTTCGCATGGATTTGAAGCTAAGCCTTCTACTTCGCATTGATTGGAAGCTAAAACATGTGTATCGCATGGATTTACAAGCTAAACCTTCTACATCGCATTGATTTGAAGCTGAATCATGTGTTTGGCATGGATTTGAAGCTAAACCTTCTACATCGCATTGATTTGCAGCTGATTCATGTGCTTGGCATGGATTTGAAGCTAACTCGTTCGTTTCGCCTGTATTTGAAGCTAGATCACTTATATCGCAAGTATTTGAAGCTAAATCATGTGTTTCGCATGGATTTGAAACTAAACCTTCTACATCGTATTGATTTGAAGCTAAATCTCGTGTATCGCATGGATCTCGATGCTAACTCGTTTGATTCGTCAGCATTTGAAGCTATATCACTTATATCGCAAGCATCTGAAGCTAAATCATTTGTTTCGCATGTGTTTGAAGCTAAACCATCTACATCCCAGTGATTTGAAGCTAAATCGTGTTTTTCGCTTGGATTTGATGCTAATTCGTTTGATTCGTCTGCATTTGAAGCAATATCACTTCTATTGCAAGTAGCTGAAGCTGAATAATTTGTTTCGCTTGGATTTGAAGCTAAACCTTCTACGTAGCATTGATTTGAAGCTTAATCATGTGTTTGCATGGATTTGAAGCTAACTTGATTGTATCCTATGCATTTGAAGTTACTTCATTTATATCGCAAGTATTTGAAGCCAAACCATATTTGTTTCGCATGGATTTGAAGCTAAGTCTTCTACTTCGTATTGATTTGATTCTAAATCGTGTGTTTCACATGGATTTGAAGCTAACTCGTTTGTTTCGCATGCAGTTGAAGCGAAATGATGTCTTTCACAAGTATTTGAAGATGAACCATTTGAATCGCATGGATTTGAACCTGGGCCTTCTACTTCGCACTGATTTGCAGCTAAATAATGTGTTCTGCATGGATTTGAAGCTAAACCTTCTACATCCCATGGATTTGAAGCTAAATCATGTGTTTGGCATGGATTTGAAGCTAACTCGTTCGTTTCTCCTGCATTTGAAACTATATCACTTATATCGCAAGTATTTGAAGCTAAATCATGTGTTTCGCTTGGATTTGAAACTAACTCGTTCGTTTCGCCTGTATTTCAAGCTATATCACTTATATCGCAAGTATTTGAAGCTAAATCATTTGTTTCGCATGGATTTGAAGCTAAACCTGCTACTTCGCATTGATTTGAAGCTAAATTATGTGTTTCGCGTGGATTTGAATGTAACTCGTTGTTTTGCATGCAGTTGAAGCTAAATCATGCATTTCACAAGTATTTGAAGCCGACCATTAGATTCGCATGGATTTGAAGCTAAGCCTTCTACTTGGCATTGAATTGAAGCTAAATCGTGTGTTTTGCATGGATTTGTAGCTAACTCGTTTGTTTCTCCTGTATTTGAAGCTATATCATTTATATCGCAAGTATTTGAAGCTAAAGCATTTGTTTCGTATGGATTTGAAGCTAAGGCTTCTACTTCGCATTGATTGGATCCTAAATCACGTGTTTTGCATGGATTTGAATCTAAGCCTTCTACATCGCATTGATTTGCAGCTGAATCATGTGTTTCGCATGCATTTGAAGCTAACTCGTTCGTTTCGCCTTCATTTGAAAATATGTCACTTATATCGCAAGTATTTGAAACTAAATCATGTGTTTCGCATGGATTTGAAGCTAACTCGTTCGTTTCGCCTGTATTTCAAGCTATATCACTTATATCGCAAGTATTTGAAGCTAAATCATGTGTTTCGCTTGGATTTGAAGCTGAACCTTCTACATCCCATGGATTTGGAGCTAAATCATGTGCTTGGCATGGATTTGAAGCTAATCATTCTACTTCGCATTGATTTGAAGCTAAATCATTTGTTTGACATGGAATTGAAGATACCTCGTTAATTCATCCAGCTTTTGAAGCTATATCACTTATATCGCAAGTATTTGAAGCTAAATCATATGTGTCGCATGGATTTGAAGCTGAACCTTCTACATCGCAATGATTTGAAACTAAATCTTGTGTATCGCATGGATTTGAAGCTAAACCTTCTACATCGCATTGATTTGCAACTAAATCATGTGTTTCGCATGAATTTGAAGCTAACTCGTTTGTTTCGCAGGCAGTTGTTGCTGAATAATGTATATCACAAGTATTTGTAGCTAAACCATTTGTTTCGCATGGATTTGAAGCTAAACCTTCTACATCGCATTGATTTGAAGCTAAATCATGTGCTTCGCATGGATTTGGAGCTAAAACTTCTACATCGCATTGATTTGCAGCTAAATCATGTGTTTCGCATGTATTTGAAGCTAACTCGTTCGTTGCGCATTCAGTTAAATCTAAATAACGTATATCACAAGTATTTGAAGCTAAACAATTTGTTTCGCATGGATTTGAATCTAAGCCTTCTACTTCGCATTAATTGGAAGCTAAATCACGTGTTTTGCATGGATTTGAAGCTGAACCTTCTACATCGCATTGATTTGCAAATGAATCATGTGTTTCGCATGGATTTGAAGCTAACTCGTTCCTTTCGCCTGTATTTGGATCTATATCACTTATATCGCAAGTATTTGAAGCTAAATCATGTGTTTCGCTTGGATTTGAAGCTAAACCTTCTACTTCGCACTGATTTTAAGCTAAATCATTTGTTTCGCATGGTTTTGGAGCTAACTCAATGTTTCTCCTGCCTTTGAAGCTATATCACGTATGTCGCAATTATTTGAAGAAAAATCATTTGTTTCGCATGGATTTGAAGCTATCTTGTTTGTTTAGCCTGTAGTTGAATCTATATCACTTATATTGCAAGTATTTGAAGCTAAATCATTTGTTCCGCATGGTTTTGAAGCTAAGCCTTCTACATCGCATTGATTTGAAGCTAAATCATTTGTTTCGCAGAGATTTGGAGCGAACTCGTTTGTTTCTCCAGCTTTTGAAGCGATATCACTTATATCGCAAGTATTTGAAGCTAAATCTTGTGTATCGCATGGATTTGAAGCTAAACCTTCTACATCGCATTGATTTGAAGCTAAATCATGTGTTTCGCGTGGATTTGAAGGTAACTCGTCTGTTTCGCCTGCAGTTGAAGCTATACCACCTATAACCCAAGTGTTTGAAGCTCAATCATTTGTTTCGCATGGATTTGAAGCTAAACCTTCTACATCGCATTGATTTTAAGCTAAATCCTGTGTTTCGCATGGATTTGAAGCTAACTCGTTTGTTTCGCATGCAGTTGTAGCTAAATAATCTATATCACAATTATTTGTAGCTAAACCATTTGTTTCGCATGGATTTGAAACAAAGCCTTCTACTTCGCATTGATTTGAGGCTAAATCATTTGTTTCACATGGATTTGAAGCTAAATCTGCTACATCGCATGGATTTGAAGCTAAACCTTCTACATCGCATTGATTTGCAGCGAAATCATGTGTATCGCATGAATTTTCAAGCTAACTCGTTTGATTCGTCTGCATTTGAAGCTATATCACTTATATCCCAAGTGTTTCAAGCTAAATCATTTGTTTCACATGGATTTGAAGGTAAACCTTCTACATCGCATTGATTTGAAGCTAAATCATGTGTTTCGCATGGATTTGAAGCTAACTCATTTGACTCTCCTGCATTTGACGCTATATCACTTATATCTCAAGTATCTGAAGCAAAATCATTGGTTTCTCGTGGATTTGAAGCTAAACCTTCTACATCACACTGATTTGCTGCTAAATCATGTGTTTTGCATGTATTTGAAGCTGATTCGTTTGTTGCGCACGCAGTTGAATCTAAATAACGTATATCACAAGTATTTGTAGCTAAACAATTTGTTTCGCATGGATTTGAATCTAAGCCGTGTTCTTCGAATTGAGTTGAAGGTAAATCATGTGTTTCGCATGGATTTGAAGCTAAAGCTTCTACATCGCATTGATTTGAAGCTGTATTATGTGTTTTGTTTGGATTTGAAGCTAACTCGTTTGTTTCGTCTGCATTAGAAGCTATATCACTTATATCGCAAGTATCTGAATCTAAATCATTTGTTTCGCTTGGATTTGAAGCTAAACCTTCTACATATCATTGATTTGAAGCTTAGTCATGTGTTTTGCATCGATTTGCAGCTAACTCGTTCGTTGCGCATGCAGTTAAATCAAAATAACGTATATCAGAAGTATTTGAAACTAATCCATTAATTTTGCATTGATTGGAAGCTAAAACATGTGTATCGCATGGATTTACAAGCTAAACCTTCTACATCGCATTGATTTGAAGCTAAATCATGTGTTTGGCATGGATTTGAAGCTAAACCTTCTACATCGCACTGATTTGCAGCTGAATCATGTGCTTGGCATGGATTTGAAGCTAACTCGTTCGTTTCGCCTGTATTTGAAGCTAGATCACTTATATCGAAAGTATTTGAAGCCAAACCATATTTGTTTCGCATGGATTTGAAGCTAAGTCTTCTACTTCGTATTGATTTGATGCTAAATCGTGTCTTTCACAAGTATTTGAAGATGAACCATTTGAATCGCATGGATTTGAACCTGGGCCTTATACTTCGCACTGATTTGCAGCTAAATAATGTGTTCCGCATGGATTTGAAGCTAAACCTTCTACATCCCATGGATTTGAAGCTAAATCGTTTGTTTCGCATGCAGTTGTAGCTAAATAATCTATATCACAATTATTTGTAGCTAAACCATTTGTTTCGCATGGATTTGAAACAAAGCCTTCTACTTCGCATTGATTTGCAGCTAAATCATGTGTATCGCGTGAATTTTCAAGCTAACTCGTTTGATTCGTCTGCATTTGAAGCTATATCACTTATATCCCAAGTGTTTCAAGCTAAATCATTTGTTTCACATGGATTTGAAGGTAAACCTTCTACATCGCATTGATTTGAAGCTAAATCATGTGTTTCGCATGGATTTGAAGCTAACTCATTTGACTCTCCTGCATTTGACGCTATATCACTTATATCTCAAGTATCTGAAGCAAAATCATTGGTTTCTCGTGGATTTGAAGCTAAACCTTCTACATCACACTGATTTGCTGCTAAATCATGTGTTTTGCATGTATTTGAAGCTGATTCGTTTGTTGCGCACGCAGTTGAATCTAAATAACGTATATCACAAGTATTTGTAGCTAAACAATTTGTTTCGCATGGATTTGAATCTAAGCCGTGTTCTTCGAATTGAGTTGAAGGTAAATCATGTGTTTCGCATGGATTTGAAGCTAAAGCTCCTACATCGCATTGATTTGAAGCTGTATTATGTGTTTTGTTTGGATTTGAAGCTAACTCGTTTGTTTCGTCTGCATTAGAAGCTATATCACTTATATCGCAAGTATCTGAATCTAAATCATTTGTTTCGCTTGGATTTGAAGCTAAACCTTCTACATATCATTGATTTGAAGCTTAGTCATGTGTTTTGCATCGATTTGCAGCTAACTCGTTCGTTGCGCATGCAGTTAAATCAAAATAACGTATATCAGAAGTATTTGAAACTAATCCATTAATTTTGCATTGATTGGAAGCTAAAACATGTGTATCGCATGGATTTACAAGCTAAACCTTCTACATCGCATTGATTTGAAGCTAAATCATGTGTTTGGCATGGATTTGAAGCTAAACCTTCTACATCGCACTGATTTGCAGCTGAATCATGTGCTTGGCATGGATTTGAAGCTAACTCGTTCGTTTCGCCTGTATTTGAAGCTAGATCACTTATATCGAAAGTATTTGAAGCCAAACCATATTTGTTTCGCATGGATTTGAAGCTAAGCCTTCTACTTCGCACTGATTTGAAGCTAAATCATGTGTTTCGATTGGAATCGGAGCTGACTCGTTTGCTTCGAATGCAGTTGATGCTAAATCATGTATATCACAAGTATTTGAAGCTAAACCATTTGTATCGCATGGATTTGAAGCTCTGCCTTCTACTTCGCATTGATTTGACGCTAAATATTGTGTTTCGAATGGATTTGAAGCTAACTCGTTTGTTTCGCAAGCAGTTGAAACTAAATCATGTATATCACAAGAATTTGCAGCTAAACAATTGATTCGCATGGATTTGAATCTAAGCCTTCTACTTGGCATTGAATTGAAGCTAAATCGTGTGTTTTGCATGGATTTGAAGCTAAACCTTCTACATCCTATGGATTTGAAGCTAAATCATGTGTTTGGCATGGGTTTGAAGCTAAACCTTCTACTTCGCATTGATTTGAAGCTAAATCATTTGTTTCGCATGGATTTGAAGCTAAACCTCCTACATCGCATTGATTTCCAGCTAAATCATGTGTTTTGCATGGATTTGAAGCTAACTCGTTCGTTGTGCATGCAGTTAAATCTAAATAACGTATATCACAAGTATTTGAAGCTAAACCATTTGTTTCACATAGATTTGAAGCTAAGCCTTCTACTTCGCATTAATAGGAAGCTAAATCATGTGTTTGGCATGAATTTGAAGCTAAACCTTCTACATCGCATTGATTTGCTGCTGAATCATGTGTTTCGCATGGATTTGAACCTAACTCGTTTGTGTCGCATGCAGTTGTAGCTAAATAATGTATATCACAAGTATTTGTAGCTAAACCATTTGTTTCGCATAGATTTGACGCTATGCCTTCTACTTCGCATTGATTTGAAGCTAAATCATGAGTTTCGCATGGATTTGAAGCTAAACCTTCTACATCAAATTGATTTGAAGCTAAATCATGTGTTTCGCGTGGATTTGAAGGTAACTCGTTTGTTTCGCATGCAGTTGAAGCTATATCACCTTTATAACAAGTGTTTGAAGCTCAATCATTTGTATCGCATGGATTTGATGCTAAACCTTCTACATCGCATTGATTTGAAGCTAAATCATTTGTTTCACATGGATTTGGTGCTATCTCGTTTGTTTCGCATGCAGTTGAAGCTAAATCATGTAAGTTACAAGTAGTTGAATCACTCCGATTTGATCCGCATGGATTTGAAGCTAAGCCTTCTACTTCGCATTGATTTGAAGCTAAATCATGTGCTTCGCTTGGAGTTTAAGCTAACTCGTTTGTTTCGCATGCAGTTGAAGCTATATCACCTACATCCCAAGTGTTTGAAGCTCAATCATTTGTTTCGCATGCAATTGAAGCTACCTCGTTTGTTGCTCCTGCTTTTGAAGCTATATCACTTATATCGCAAATAATTGAAGCTAAATCATAAGTGTCGCATGGTTTTGAAGCTGAACCTTCTACATCGCATTGATTTGAAGCTAAATCTTGTAAATGGCATGGATTTGAAGCTAAACCTTCTATATCGCATTGATTTGAAGCTAAATCATGTGCTTCGCATGGATTTGAAGCTAAACCTTCTACACCAAATTGATTTGAAGCTAAATCATGTGTTTCGCGTGGATTTGAAGGTATCTCGTTTGTTTCGCATGCAGTTGTAGCTAAATAATGTATATCACAAGTATTTGAAGCTAAATCATTTGTTTTGCATGGATTTGAAGCTAAACCTTCTACATCCTATGGATTTGAAACTAAATCATGTGTTTGGCATGGGTTTGAAGCTAAACCTTCTACTTCGCATTGATTTGCAGCTGAATCATGTGTATCGGATGGATTTGAAGCTAACTCGTTCGTTTCGCCTGCATTTGAAACTATATCACTTATATCGCAAGTATTTGAAGCTAAATCATGTGTATCGCATGGATTTGAAGCTAAACCTGCTACTTCGCATTGATTTGAAGCTAAATTATGTGTTTCGCGTGGATTTGAAGGTAACTCGTTGTTTCGCATGCAGTTGAAGCTAAATCATGCATTACACAAGTATTTGAAACCGAACCATTAGATTCGCATGGATTTGAAGCTAAGCCTTCTACTTCGCACTGATTTGAAGCTAAATCATGTGTTTCGATTGGATTCGGAGCTGACTCGTTTGCTTCGAATGCAGTTGATGCTAAATCATGTCTATCACAAGTATTTGAAGCTAAACCATTTGTATCGCATGGATTTGAAGCTCTGCCTCCTACTTCGCATTGATTTGACGCTAAATATTGTGTTTCGAATGGATTTGAAGCTAACTCGTTTGTTTCGCATGCAGTTGAAGCTAAATCATGTCTTTCACAAGTATTTGAAGATGAACCATTTGAATCGCATGGTTTTGAGCCTGAGCCTTCTATTTCGCACTGATTTGCACCTAAATAATGTGTTTCGCATGGATTTGAAGCTAAACCTTCTACATCCTATGGATTTGAAGCTAAATCATGTGTTTGGCATGGATTTGAAGCTAAACCTTCTACTTCGCATTGATTTGCAGCTGAATCATGTGTTTCGGATGGATTTGAAGCTAATTCGTTCGTTTCGCCTGCATTTGAAACTATATCACTTATATCGCAAGTATTTGAAGCTAAATCATGTGTTTCGCATGGATTTGAAGCTAAACCTGCTACTTCGCATTGATTTGAAGCTAAATTATGTGTTTCGCGTGGATTTGAAGGTAACTCGTTTGTTTCGCATGCAGTTGAAGCTAAATCATGTCTTTCACAAGTATTTGAAGATGAACCATTTGAATCGCATGGTTTTGAGCTTGAGCCTTCTATTTCGCACTGATTTGCACCTAAATAATATGTTTCGCATGGATTTGAAGCTAAACCTTCTACATCCTATGGATTTGAACCAAATCATGTGTTTGGCATGGGTTTGAAGCTAAACCTTCTACTTCGCATTGATTTGCAGCTGAATCATGTGTATCGGATGGATTTGAAGCTAACTCGTTCGTTTCGCCTGCATTTGAAACTATATCACTTATATCGCAAGTATTTGAAGCTAAATCATGTGTTTCGCATGGATTTGAAGCTAAACCTGCTACTTCGCATTGATTTGAAGCTAAATTATGTGTTTCGCGTGGATTTGAAGGTAACTCGTTGTATCGCATGCAGTTGAAGCTAAATCATGCATTACACAAGTATTTGAAACCGAACCATTAGATTCGCATGGATTTGAAGCTAAGCCTTCTACTTCGCACTGATTTGAAGCTAAATCATGTGTTTCGATTGGATTCGGAGCTGACTCGTTTGCTTCGAATGCAGTTGATGCTAAATCATGTATATCACAAGTATTTGAAGCTAAACCATTTGTATCGCATGGATTTGAAGCTCTGCCTTCTACTTCGCATTGATTTGACGCTAAATATTGTGTTTCGAATGGATTTGAAGCTAACTCGTTTGTTTCGCAAGCAGTTGAAACTAAATCATGTATATCACAAGAATTTGCAGCTAAACAATTGATTCGCATGGATTTGAATCTAAGCCTTCTACTTGGCATTGAATTGAAGCTAAATCGTGTGTTTTGCATGGATTTGAAGCTAAACCTTCTACATCCTATGGATTTGAAGCTAAATCATGTGTTTGGCATGGGTTTGAAGCTAAACCTTCTACTTCGCATTGATTTGAAGCTAAATCATTTGTTTCGCATGGATTTGAAGCTAAACCTCCTACATCGCATTGATTTCCAGCTAAATC